>NW_027211700.1:217500-262500 GCF_022749685.1 Semicossyphus pulcher | reverse complement strand
TCAGTGTTTCAAAGAACAATCACACGATGTACGCCGTGTCACTGTTGAGGACGCAGAGCTGACAGAGGACTCAGGAGGCTCCGACGGCTGAAGCTGAAGAGTTTCAATCTGCCGTTCATGTTCTGCATGCTGTTGTTCATCTCTCATAGCATTCTGCTCACGCTCCCCTCGCGCGTGCTCACTCTTATTTTCCTGCACTCATCAGCTGGTCACATCAGCTGGTCACATCTGTCCAATAGCACTGCAGCACATACTCATTGTTAGCCTATCATCATCGTCTTCATCGTCAGCTCATCTTCTAATCAGCATCAGATGACATCATCAGCCAACCCCTCCTCCACCAGTGTCTGGACTCCATGGGGGGATATATCTTGTGGTCGCTCAGGGCTGACACCCTTCGATCACCATATCTACCTGTACAGTCCGAGCGCCAAAGACTTCTGACCATGACTCATGATCACGTCATCATCACAACATCACTCTTCCTTACTTCATTTACTGCTCTCTCCTGATCTAAGGACCTCCCTAACCTCAGTAGGAATGTAATAGCAATGTAAGCACTCGTACCTATATTCAGTGAGACAGACAGTCTCAGGTGTGCAGACAGACAGGTACATGTGTGTCTAGAGTGAGGCTGGAGCTGCTCTGTCCCTAACGGTTAACTGGAAGGTCTACTACAGGACCAGAGACTATCTTCACTGTGCACAAAAGGAATTTACAAAGAACAGTGTCTATTTACGACTCGGGGTGTTTGGAGGTCTCTCTGTCCCTGGGGAAGCCTCTCACCCCGAACCTGACCTCTGAGTTTGGGCCTCCGTGGATGTTTCATAGAGCAGCTCTCTTTGGATATCCTCAATCAGCTCTTATTAATGTGATGAACACGTGTGATGTTACTCAGGACGTCTGGGTATGTTTGCAGCACATTTAGAGTCTGTGTTGTTCTGACTGCAGTGTGTGTGTGTGTGTGTGTGTGTAACAGTTACAGTCTGTTCGTCTGTAGTATGTAAACAGGACTATGAGAGAAATATTTACTTCAGACATGTAAGAGTGTTCTCTTTGTCTGAATATTCAGTGTATGTAACCATGGTTAGCCTGTGGAGTCTCTCTGTTTCCACAGCGCTAACCTTTGACGAGGCAGAGAGCGGACTGTTTCAGTGTTCATCACACCTGCAGAGCTCAGCTCAGGTGGTGAGAGCAGACAGCCACACCTCTTCACCGCTGACTCTCAGCATAGGAGTGCCACAGGGCTGTGTCCTCACCCCCTCCTGTTACCCTTCTACACCCACGACTGCGTGGCGACTCAGGCTTCAAACACCATCTCGAAGTTAGCGGACGACACAGCTGTTGTGGGGCTGATCTCCCGCAGCTACGAGACCGCTTACACAGAGGAGGTGACCATCCTGGAACAGTGGTGCCAGGACAACTAGCTCTCCCTGAACGTCTCCAAGACCAAGGAGGTCATTGTGGACTACAGGAGGAGGGGAGACACTCACCCCCCAGTCAACATTAACGGCACAGCAGTGGAGATAGTGGACAGTTTCAAATACCTGGGGGTGAACATCCACAAAGACCTAACATGGGCTAACCACACGACTGTGGTTGTCAGGAAAGCCCAACTTTCCTGTACGGCCTCAGGCGCCTGAGGAAGTTTGGCCTGAGGCTGAGGGTCATCAAGGACACAACACACCCTCACAACAGCCTGTTCTCCCTGCTGCCCACAGGTGGGAGGTACAGGTCCCTGAAGGCACCACACCAGCAGACTGAGGGACAGCTTCTTCCACCAGGCCATCAGACTTTTAAATAAATCAAACACAAGTGCAATACCCTCACAAGAACGTGCTTCTCTGTTGGATGTATACTCCTCTGCCTTACATGCACATCATTTTGCCTGATAATGTTTATACTAGAAAAAAGCAAATATTTCTTAAATATCCTTATTAATATTATTATTTTTATTTACTGTCACTGTTTTGTCACTGCTTCCTTATTTTATCATCATTATTATAATTTTATTCTATTTCATGTCTGTATTTTTAATAGTTGACCGTTTGTGATCAGAGCGGCCCAGCAGCAGTACACCACTGTACCTGTTTAACATCTTGAATCACCTTTCTAACGTAGGCTGTGTAAATAATGGACGTAGCCATCGTGATGTCACTCACTGGTAAGATAAGATAGACGTTTTTGACCCCCGTGGGAGTAATTCACTTGTTGCACTTGGTTTGTCGACATGTATTTGAAGCCTTGAGTTTTTGTCTGTGGCCATGTTGGACCTGTTCATCTGTCAGGGTTCCTCTAATGACACCACTGAGCAGAGACTTAATGTATGTGTGTCACCACATGAAGCAGAGTCCATGTATCATGTAGGCCTCTGCAGCTGACTGAATAATACCAACATATCACACAGGAGACCAACCCTCAGCTGGGTCACTGAGCAAGTGAGGCTGATCTGAGAGCAGAGAGGAGGAGCAGACCTACACCAGGCCAGGTGGAGCTCATTCTACCTGAGACGTCCTGATGCTCTTCAGCCGTATGAATGACCATTACCATGACCACGCTGCTGTCGGTGCTGATGCTCCTGCAGGTTCAGGTTGTAAAACATGAACAGTCTTTGTTTGACGGTCAGAACTGAGAAGAACCTGAATAAATAGATGTTCTGATGGGGAAGGTTTATCTGACACATCTCTTGTGTCTGTTTGAGATCTTCAGGGAGCGTCTGATTCTTTACATGAAGCTTCTTTATGCAGAGTTTTAACTGTTTTTATCAGAGGAGGAAAGGTGAACGATAAAGGATCCTAACATGAACACACGCAGAGCTGCTACAAACAAGCTAGGCTAATGTTAGCACCCTCCTCCTGCTATCTGCAGTAACTCTCTGCTCTGATCTGCTCTAAATCGGTCAGTACCGCTGGCAGCCTTTATTCCTCCATGGTGGCAGCGCAGAGCAGCTTCCTGTGCAGGATTCTGATTTAGAGCACAGAAAAAGAAATGACTTCTTGATTTTATTTGTCTGATAAATGACAGAATCAGATCTGTGCTGCTTTACTCACAGATATCTCATCCATCACTTATGGCCTTTTTCTGATATCAGTGTGATGTTTGTTAGTTTGTCTGTGCAGAGTCTGAATCTTGTATTCTCTGCCAATGAAAGGCGCCTGGTGCTCCCATCACAACAGGGCCCTAAGTCTCTAACTAGACTCTTCTCCTCTGTCGCCCCCCGGTGGTGGAACGAGCTACCAAACTCCATTCGGTCCGCAGAGTCCCTTTGACCTTTAAGAAGAAGCTACAGACCCGGCTCTTTATGACCTCTGACCTTAATGATGTTGATGCTGTTGATGATGATGACATCGAGGATGTAGATGATTTTGATTAGGATATTCATGATGATGATGATGATGATGATGATGATGATGACTATATAATGAATAATAATGACAACAACAATAACAACAGTAACAACAACACTACTATGGTAGAATGTTTCCCACTTTGATGAAGTTGTGTTTAGTTATATATAAATATATATATATATATGTGTATATAAAAGTATATCTAGTATAAATATATGTTTTCATCTGTGTTTTATCTTCTCTGCTTCTTATCAGTTTTTTTAAGCTCATTTTACTGGTATATTTGTTCAGGGAACATGGCAACTTATTCCACTGTTGTGATAATCTGTCTGAAGTGCATGATAAGTCTGTGTCCTCGTGTGTGCCCCTGCATCTCCTCTCAGGGACGGAGCAGGTGTCAGAGCAGGTGAGGCAGCACATAAATGGGACAGTTTAACGTCTGCTGTCAGACTCGGAGGAGATGCAGACGCTGAAGCTCTCACAGCTGATCATGAGGGCACAGAGAGGAGCCACTGCTCAGGCAGCATATCTAATGTGGCATTTCTAATGAGAACATCTGAAGAGCTCCTGTTGGTTCCTCTGAGAGCGAGGAGGAGGAGCAGGAGGATGAAGCTCCTCCACAGACTGACAGGAAGTACTGTTTACATTCAGGCTCGTGAAGGTTCGGACATGTTCAAACAGACGGAGATTTCTGCTGCTTAGGGGACACAGCAGAGGGAGTTTGACGTATAGCAGCTGTTTTAAAGCAGCATGGGATCATGGGAGTTGTTGTCTTGTTTATCCACTGTTGATAATAAAAGCTGTCACATTTGATCACATTTGGTTCACGACACGTTCAGTTGTCTTCCTTCTTAAAGAAGTGAACTGTGTGGACCCCCGCACAGCTGCTGTGACTGAGCTAACACTATGTGCTAATTTAATGGAGGGGTAGCCCAGCGTGTGACTGTAGCCACTACGTTTGACCAACAATGACAAAACAACAACTTTTCAATGACCTTTGACCTTTGCTTGAGAAACATCCTCAGAATAATCTTTAGATTTGACTCATCTGAAGCTTCATGTTGGTCTGTTTAATCTGGAGTCTGTAACACTGTCCCCTCTGACCCGATCCACACCAGCAGGACGACATTCAACCATTCAGCTCTTACTGTGCTGACCGAACAGGCCCTCCAGGATCTCACAGCTGTCTCACTGATTATTTTCCAGGCTCCAGGTGTGTAACACTTCAATAAAGCTTTCACTTCCTGTCAGTCTCCATGTGAAGATGCCAAATTAATGTTTTAGAAAAACATCAAATGAAACTAAAGGAAACAACCGGACGGATCAGCTGTCTCACAGCAAAAAGAGGACGTGGCCAACATGCAGCGTTCTGGAGATATTGAAGGAACAGTAAACAATACTCTCTGATGTTTAAAGATCATTGCAGACCTATGAAGATCAACGCTTGGTGATGAACACATCAAAGAATTTGACGACCAACTCTGCATCCTCTCTGTGAAATGATCCTCTCAACTCTCCAGACATGAAATGACACCACATACTTATGATCCTCTTTGTCTCAGGAGAGACACATGACCCTTCAGCTCTCTGACTGATGGTTAGACAGAGTGACAACGACTGTTTATCAAACTCAACATCTGTGAGAGCGAGTGACTGCTGCAGGAGGAGAGCATGCAGGACAGACAACAGGCCGACTGATGATGCAGAAATAAAGAGCTTCATCACAGCAGCGTCTCTGATTGGCTCGTGTATATTTCATTAAATCTTAAGTTAGAATAACTAAACACAGAGTCAGAATGTTCTCTTACTCATACAGCTGCTGGGGTTATCTACTTTAAACCATCATTATTGGGCCCTCATTGGTCGAAACCTCCACTTTCTAACTTGTTCTGAGCTTTCGACCAACGACAAGTCGACTCATCACAGCTGAGCAAACAGCAGGAGAAGCAGCTGAAACTGTTCTTTCCATGCATCAGTTATTTAAATGTTCATTCTTTGATTATTAGTCAGGTCCAGTCAGGTGTGATTTGAGATGGAGGAAACTTTGTGTCACCTGGCAGATGAACTTTGATGATTAACTACCGTCATGTCTGCGTTTAAATCTGCTCACACAGAAACGGATGGATGGATGGATGGATGGATGGATGGATGGATGGATGGATGATGGGTGGATGATGGACGGATGGATGGGTGGATGGATGATGGGTGGATGATGGATGGATGGATGGATGGATGATGGATGGATGGATGGATGGACGGATGGATGGACGGATGGATGATGGGTGGATGATGGATGGATGGATGATGGGTGGATGATGGATGGATGGATGGACGGATGGATGGATGATGGTGGATGATGGATGGATGGATGATGGGTGGATGATGGATGGATGGATGGATGGACGGATGGATGGATGGATGGATGGATGGACGGATGGACGGATGATGGGTGGATGATGGATGGATGGATGATGGGTGGATGACGGATGGATGGATGGATGGATGGATGGATGGACGGATGATGGGTGGATGATGGATGGATGGATGATGGGTGGATGATGGATGGTTGGATGATGGATGGATGGACGGATGGACGGATGATGGGTGGATGATGGATGGATGGATGGACGGAAGGACAGATGGACGGGTGGATGGATGATGGGTGGATGATGGATGGATGGATGATAGGTGGATGATGGATGGATGGATGGATGGATGGATGGATGGATGGATGGACGGAAGGACGGAAGGATGGATGGACGGATGGATGGATGATGGGTGGATGGATGGTGGATGGGTGGATGATTGATGGTGGATGGGTGGATGATGGATGGATGATGGGTGGATGGATGGTGGATGGATGGATGATGGATGGATGGATGGATGATGGGTGGATGATGGATGGATGATGGATGGATGGATCAAAGATAGATTAATGGATGAAGGATGAAATGTATGGATGTGAAGTGATGAGTGAGGCAGCCAACCTTCATTCATAAAGCAGAATTAATGAATGAGCAGTTATTTGTGTCAGTCCTCACACATGTGCAGCTTCATTCATTCACACACCCACCGCTCTCTCACGTGCACACATTCATATTTTCAACTTACAGCACGTGAGCCTGTTTTTACCGTCCGATCAGACAGAACACACCTCCTCCGACAGAGCAGCTGTGTGTCATCACACCCACACACCACACACACACACACACACACACACAACATGCATGATCACCTGTCTGTTGTTTAAACACACACACACACACACACACACACACACACATTGAGCGTCCTACCCGCGTTCCGTAGTTTGCGGTTCTTGAGCACGGACACAATGACCAGCAGGTTTCCCAGCACGTCCACCACCGTGGTGAAGATCAGCACGCTGGCCAGCGCCGTCACTGCCCAGGTAGGGCGCGCTGCCCCCGGGCTCGGCTCCGGCGCGTGTCCGGTCCGGTTCTCCAGCAGAGACTCATCCTCCGGCGGGTCCATCCCCCCCCCGTGTCCCTTCCTCACACCCCGCGGTGTGTGTGAGGGATCTCCTGCATGCTGCTGCTCTGTGACAGCCGAGTATCTCTGTTGTTCACCCCCTGGTCCGCGGGCTTCCTCTGCCCCGTCACTGCATCCGGAGTCCGGAGCCGCTCCGCTCCGCTGCTGGTCCCCCCGGAGCGGACCGCGGCCCGCAGACCCATAGACCGAGCAGAAGCCGGATAATGCTCCTCTTATTCTTCCTCCTGCTTTGCCTCTCCAGACCTCCTGCTCCTCATCGCTCCTCTGCCTCACACACACCCTCACTAGCTCTCCATCCCCCCCCCCCCCCCCGTCTATGGGACTCTCGCAGCCTCCTGATGTGTCTCTAGACTCTGTGATGCATTGTGGTCTATGTTAGATGTTTTAGCATCCTAAAAAAATATAAACGTGTTGCATGTTAATTATATTTTAATCTCAGAAATTAAACATGATCAAACAAAGACCTGATTTTACCAGCTGTTTATTCTGTCTCATGTCCTTGTTCATGCCTGGTCTTATCTCACAGTATCTCCTGATGCTTCTCTTTATTGAGGAGCACCTGGATCTGTTCCTCTGTGTGAAAGGTGCTGTATAGATAAAGTGTTATTGTAATAATTATCTTTAAGACCTAAATGGAAGGAACTGTGATGAAACCACAAAATAAACTCTAACAGAGGAAAGTGAGCAGCTGTCGGAGCAAGGTGATTTCACAAGATGTGTCTTTGTGCACTAATTCTGTTAAATACACACACCTACACACCTGACTTATTCCAGGTGAGTTCCCTATAAAGACCAGACAACAACCTCCTCAAGAGCTGTGACTCTCTCCAATGCAGCATAAAGATGAGAGCATTAGCATTAGCTTAAATCCTCTGTATCTGACTCTGTGTCAGTGTCTCCGGACACATTGTGTTTAACACACAGACTGGTGGACATAGCCTCCTGGTTTTAAAATGAAGCCAGAGCAGAAGTGTCCTAAACCTGTATTTTCTCTAATGTCCAGCAGAGGGCTACCTGTGATTGACATTAAGGTAGGTTGTACTAAAAGACTCTCTGAGGAGTCGGCTGATCACTTTTCATTAGGTACATTTTAGTTAAAGCCTGTTTTTAGATAGCCAAGATACCATGGTGCACCTTGCTAACAAAGCAAGCTACCCCTCCCTCCTCTCCAGCTCCACCCTCTGGTCTAAATATGGTCACTTCTGGCAACAAAAACAAGATGGAGGCCAAAAGTCAAACTTGGGCTTTAAAACACACTCAAGAGAGTGACATCACGGGGCTTATATATACAGTCTATGATGTAAACGTCTGTACACTCTGTGGGCAATATCCTGCTCAGCCCTACATAAAACTCTACAGCTGTTTATTACATCTTAAACACAGACATGTTACACATCATTCATATAAAAGTCTTTCATATTTATAGTGAATCATTCTCTGACAGGAGCATTGATGCTTACTTTCTTTCTGACAGCAGGTTTGTGCTGCACACAGAGATTTGTGTGTCATATCATGTGATTCCTACACAGACCGTTGGTACCTGCCCCCCCCGCCCAGCTAATTGCCCCTCTTTGGGAAAACACCAAATGACAACTTAGCTCTTGGCTGGGATACGACCCAGCTTCCACAAACGGTCAATATGAGGTTCTTACTCCTCATCATGGCGTCCTCACGAGAACACACTCACACACATGCACACACACACACACACACACACACACACACACACACACACACACACACACACACACACAAACACACACACACACACACACACACACACTGGAATGGAGCCAGTTTAATTCATTTACAGTGAAATTGGCCCGTCTCTCTGTGGAGCTGCTGAGTGTGCAGAGCTGTAGGACGCTGCAGCTGATGGAGGCAGGACGGGGGGGGGGGCAGAGAGGGAGTAAAGGGGGAGGGTCCACCATCATCATACACAAGAACACCTGAGTATATGCACATTATTGTGTGTGTTTTTGTGACCGTGAGTGAATTTTCTCCTCCATCATGTTTGACAACAACTGATAACATTAGATAACATTAGATCACATTAGATAACATTTGACAACATTTGATAACATTAGATAACATTAGATAACATTTGATAACATTAGATAACATTAGATAACATTACATAATATTTGATAATATTTGATAACGGTAGATATCATTAGATGACCTTAGATAACATTTGAAAACATTAGATAACATTTGACAACACTAGATAACATTTTATAACATTAAATAACATTTGAAAACATTAGATAATATTAGATAACCCTAGATAACATTTGATAACATTAGAAAACATTTGATTATATTAGATAACATTTGATAACCTTAGAAACATTTGATATCATTAGATAACCGTCAATAACATTTGATAACCCTAGATAACATTTGATACCATTAGATAACATTTGACAAAATTTGATTACATCACAGAACATTTGATAACATTAGATAACATTTGACAACAACTGATAACATAAGTTAACATTTGATAACATTAGATAACATTTGACAACTGATAACATAAGTTAACATTTGATAACATTAGATAATATTAGATAACATTTGATAACATTAGATAACATTTGACAACATTAGATAACATTTGACAACATTAGATAACATTAGATCACATTTGATAACGTTTGATAACATTAGATAGCATTTGATAATATTAGATAACAATTGATAACATTTGTTAGCATTAGATAACCTTAGATAACATTACATAACATTAGATAACATTAGATAACATTTGATAACATTTGATAACATTTGAAAATATTAGATAACACTTGATAACATTAGATAACATTAGATCACATTTGATAACATTAGATAACATTTGAAAATATTAGATAACACTTGATAACATTTGATAACATTAGATAACCTTAGATAACATTTGATAACATTAAATAACATTTGATAACATTAGAAAACCTTAGATAACATTAGATAACATTTGTTACATTAGATAATATTTGATAACATTTAATGACATTTCATAACATTAGATAACATTTGATAACATTTGATAAGAATTTATAGCATTAGATAACATTCGATAATATTAGATAAATATTTGATAATAGATAACATTAGATAAGAGAAGATTTTATTAATAAGACCTAAATATTCCTGGGGAATTTTGAGTTTTTGCTCCAAACTGTGAAATATAGAATATAAAGTGTATTTTTAAGCTGCTTTAGATAAATGGTTAGTATCAAACGTATTTCTTTATTAACATTAAAGTTATTTGATAGATGAATGCTGATCATTAGATGCCTGGTCTCTGTCCATGGTGCTGAAATGTACCAAACTACACACAATGAAAGGATCTCTCTTCAGTCCCTCTAGGCCATGCTGCCAGGTAAGATAAATATGGGTTTTATTTGACAACAGTTACTAACAACAGGATCAATCCAGAGATAAACTATAACATCATTTGTGAGGAGATGATTCCAGTGGAGGAGCTTGTTACAGCTTTGTAGGATGTGTTATACAAAGGATCAGGAGGAAACTCATCTCCAAATACTATTAAAGATATCCGCTCTACAGAAATAGTCTGGTATC
Organism: Semicossyphus pulcher; assembly: GCF_022749685.1. Classification (NCBI taxonomy): domain Eukaryota; kingdom Metazoa; phylum Chordata; class Actinopteri; order Labriformes; family Labridae; genus Semicossyphus; species Semicossyphus pulcher. Next base: position 252,049 of record NW_027211700.1, on the reverse strand, counting down.
AGTCGGTTAATATATTTTCAGAAGGCATGTTGGGCACTTTGATGTGTGTGACAATTTGCTTTAGTGAGATTTAATGAAGATTTATGTGTATGTAAGGGATGACATTCAGTGAGGCCCCACGTCAGCCCTCATCCTTTTAAATGTTGTTTCTATTACATTATACAGGAATTAAATACAACATGCGCAAAATATAACTAAAGATATTTAAAATCCGACACTGCTGAAGAATAAAGTGTAGAGATGTTTCACAGAATCAATAATGAGCCAATGTGTGAAAACTCACCTCCTCTAAAAGATTATATCTTCTCTGCATTATTTTTCATTAAGTATCTTTGAGTAAATGAAAAAAAAATAAAACGTGTTATTGAAATTACAATATGCATCTTTAAATCGTCCGTACCTTCAGTCCCTAAAGACAGAAGGAAACCAGCAGAAGGTCTGCGGATTAAAGCTTCACCAGTTTAAATAACTGAACTGAGATGTGGTTATAAATGTGTCTCATCCTTTAATAATAAAACCTTTTAGCTCTCTCATACATGAGATAAAAACAGCCTCTGATCTGTAACCAGGTGAAGAGTCCCCTTTTAGTCAGAGGACGTGTCGACGCCTCGTCTCTGCAGCACGAACAGGCTGCAGGTGAGGCTGATGAACACACACAACTGATTCCACCTGTCAGCTCCATAAATCACCCTGATCACATCATCACACTGCATGTCACCTCCTCTGTGTGTGTGTGTGTGTGTGTGTGAGAGAGAGAGAGAGAGAGAGAGAGAAAGAAAGAGAGTTAAACACACAGCATTAACCTCTGACAGTCAGCAGTGCTGCAGGTGAAACGTGGACACCTCAAGGCTCCAGGCAGCAGAGACACACACCTGACATAGTCTGCAGATGACCTTTGACCTTTGACCAGCTCCAAAAGATAGATAGATAGATAGATAGATAGATAGATAGATAGATAGAGATAAACAGTGAACATCTTTATGACTCCACACTGAGATAATGAAGTTGATTCCTCTGACAGAGAGCAGAGACAGCAGCTCTGAGGAGAACCTGTCTCACATTAAGGTGCTACAGGGTGTTATTAAGCGAGGCATCACACACACTGACATCCTGTGTGTTCTCCTACAGGTAATGAGATTACAGACAGGTGAAAGCCCCGTCTGCTACACAGGAGAGAGACACCACAGGATGTGGCGATGCTGTTCAGTGTTGTGGTTCAGTGTGTAACATGTCTGAGGCTCCTGGAATCAGTGACTTCCTTTAAATCGCTTCTATTTTTATAGACTCACTTTGAAGTGATGTCATCTTTTATTCCTCATAATATTTGTATCTATTCTTAGTTACATTTTAAAATATCTTTTTACCTTGTAGACCTCCCTGATCTCGCTCTTGCTGTCTCCTCTGTATTTAGCTTCATCTCGCCTCGCTCCTGTTATTCAGGCTTCTGTTGGTATATTCCCTCCTGAACATCGTGCTTCGACTCTGTCTGAAGCACTTTATAAACTCTGTGTTTAAATAAACAGAGTTATCATCACTATTGCTATTACATGCCTGTCATCCCTTGCATAGTGAAGGCAGAGAGAGGGACTGTGGCTGCAGCACTTTGTCACCCTTCAGAGGGAGAGCAGTCAGCTTTTTGCTGTCTGTGACCCTACGGCTCTAAAACATGAAACTTGACTCTCACGAGGTGTTTTTATGTTTGTTCGTCTCTTTTTCTCTGACACAGAGATTCAGCCACAGATCAAAGAACCTCTGCAGAGACTCCTCCAGCAGGGATCAATGAAAAGGTTTTACAAAGATTAATGTGGACCATAACACTGCTGCAGCTGTTACTGCTGAGCCAGCACTTACATTTCCAGATGTCTTCCAGGAGCAAACCCCCAGATTCAGACTGTAGATATACTGAAGAGACACCTTTTAGATATACAGAGAGCCTGCACCAGAAGAGGGAGGAGGCTCTGATGATACCTGAGTTTATACCTTGAAGGTCACAGCAGTGATTCCTCTGCTGATTTTTAACCTGAACATGAATCAGAAGGTTTCTACATTTAAATGTTGGCTGAAAATCAGCACCCAGGTTCTCCTGGTTGGTTTCATGCTCTGAATATGGAGGACAGTGATCTGGCTGATGGCTGAGCTGAGTGTGTGTTCTGCAGTACATCATTAAGTACATTAGAAACACTAATCCTTGTTTTAAACAGCAGTTAGTAACAGAAATGAATGGATTCTTTGAGGTTACAGGAAGTGAAGTGAGACATGCACTCTGTACTTTGTTTTCTTTGTGTGTCTTTATCAGAGAAAATTCAATTCGACTTTAGTGTGTGAAGGCAGACTAGAGTTGGACTGATCAAGGTGATTGTCTAAGTCCCGCCCCTTTTTGTGCACCGTGCTTTAGTTGTCATGTATGGTACCTGGCAGAACCTCACTTAATGTTCCCTTTTTTTAACTCTAAGATGTGCTACAATTTCCTCTACAAAGAATAGAAACAGTATTTTCAAGGATGGTTAAGGACAGTGCTGATGACCTGAGCTGATCCTGACTGAGTGGCAGCTCATTTTATTTCTTAAAAGGAAACAAAGATAGGGGATGATTTACCTGCCAGCTTTCAAAATATACAAAATGGTGTCCCACATGGGTCTGTACTGGGTCCATTTTTATTTATAATTTATATCAACAAATGTCATGTCAATGTCATTTTTCTGCAGATGACACCATCATCTTTACTTGTGCATCATCCTCAGCGGCTGATTAGAGACACTAGAGCTGCTTTATGTCCAGCAGAGTTTTAGTAAAATAATTATTTCTTTAATCAGTGAACATATCATTACCTGGATTTATTCCCCAGATGAAAATCTGTCTTTAAAAATCATAAGGAGTCTTTCATTAAACTCAGGCTCGCCTTTTAGTGAAGGAGGAAACATACCTGCTGCACAGGAGTGATGCTGACTGACGGTCAGTCTTGGTCTCTAAGGAAAGACGAGGTCGAGTCGTAGCTTGTCCTGTCTTCATTCAGACAGACGTGACATGATGTCGCCTCAGTTTAAATGTTTTTTATTCACAGTTTTAAAAAGATAAAATATCAGAAGTTATAGACCTCATGTCAGCCTTCGAAAGCTCAAATGCTCGATGCCCAAATGTGTACACACTCTATACGTTTGTAACGACATTAACGGAGGGGTTGGGACGCGGTTGATCCTTGAGCTGGAAGGGGCCTGATGACGGGAAGTATAAAGAAGACTGTCCATCCTTGACCTCCTCACCACACTGAGCACATATAAATATGAGGAGAAATGTCCTTGATGTGTTAAACACAGTGTCTTACCAGTGTTCTGTTGTTGAACAGCCTGTCATCACTCACACAGAGACCATCAGAGGACAGCAGAGACACACAGCTGCCTGCTGATGTTTCACTGTTGGATTCAATCTGAAACTTTTAATGTAGTTCTGCAGTAGCAGATCATAGACTGTATGTAAAGGGGGCAGATATGAACTGAATCAATGAGCACTCAGTTTCCATGGCAACCAGTACGCCTGAGTCCTCTGACTGAGCGTGCTCAGAATGTGAATGTGAAGTGAAGAAGTGGATCTGGAGGTGACTTTGTCCCAGACTGACTCTCAGGTCGGGATTGTGCAGCGTGTGATTCATGGTGTGGTTCATGGCGTGATTCATGGCGTGATTCATGGCGTGGTTCATGGTGTGGTTCATCATGTAACGTGTGGTTCATGAAGTGGTTCATGGCGTGGTTCATGGCATGGTTGTGTGTGGTTCATGGTGTGGTTCATGGCGTGGTTCATGGCATGGTTGTCAATCAATCAATCAATCAAATTTTATTTGTATAGCGCCAAATCATAACCAGAGTTATCTCGAGACACTTTACAGAAAGAGCAGGTCTAGAGGCCCAACATGAATCACCATGAGTAGCACTTAGGGATTGAGGAAATGGGATAGAAGGAGATGCAGGACAGAGACAGGCAAAGAGAGCAACAACAACATATGTTCTTGATGCGTAGATGCTGATAAGTAGATCCAGGAGTCGTCTCGGTGATTTGATGTCAAATTGTGCCCAAAAGATGGTTGCAAACAAATCCACTCTTTAATTCTGGTGAGCTATTCATATTGTGTGTGGTTCATGGTGTGGTTCATGGCGTGGTTCATGGCATGGTTGTGTGTGGTTCATGGTGTGGTTCATGGCGTGGTTGTGTGTGGTTCATGGAGTGGTTCATGGTGTGGTTCATGGTGTGGTTCCTGGTGTGGTTCATGATGTAATGTGTGGTTCATGGTGTGGTTCATGGTGTGGTTCCTGGAGTGGTTCATGGTGTGGTTCATGGTGTGGTTCATCATGTAATGTGTGGTTCATGGTGTGGTTCCTGGTGTGGTTCCTGGTGTGGTTCATCGTGTAATGTGTGGTTCCTGGTGTGGTTCCTGGTGTGGTTCATGGTGTGGTTCATCATGTAATGTGTGGTTCATGGTGTGGTTCATGGTGTGGTTCATGGTGTGGTTCCTGGAGTGGTTCCTGGAGTGGTTCATGGTGTGGTTCATGGTGTGGTTCATCATGTAATGTGTGGTTCATGGTGTGGTTCATGGTGTGGTTCATCATGTAATGTGTGGTTCATGGTGTGGTTCCTGGTGTGGTTCATGGTGTGGTTCATCATGTAATGTGTGGTTCATGGTGTGGTTCATGGTGTGGTTCCTGGAGTGGTTCATGGTGTGGGTCATGATGTGGTTCCTGGAGTGGTTCCTGGAGTGGTTCCTGGAGTGGTTCCTGATGTGGTTCATGGTGTGGTTCATGGTGTGGTTCCTGGAGTGGTTCATGGTGTGGTTCCTGGAGTGGTTCATGGTGTGGTTCCTGGTGTGGTTCCTGGAGTGGTTCATGATGTGGTTCATGTTGTGGTTCCTGGAGTGGTTCATGGTGTGGTTCATGGTGTGGTTCCTGGAGTGGTTCATGGCGTGGTTCATGGTGTGGTTCATGGTGTGGTTCATCATGTAACGTGTGGTTCCTGGAGTGGTTCATGGTGTGGTTCCTGGTGTGGTTCCTGGAGTGGTTCCTGGAGTGTATCATGGTGTGGTTCATGGCGTGGTTCCTGGAGTGGTTCATGGTGTGGTTCATGGTGTGATTCATGGTGTGGTTCCTGGTGTGGTTGTGTGTGGTTCATGGTGTGGTTCCTGGTGTGGTTCATGGTGTGGTTCATGATGTAATGTGTGGTTCATGGTGTGGTTCATGGTGTGGTTGCTGGAGTGGTTCATGGTGTGGTTCATGGTGTGGTTCATCATGTAATGTGTGGTTCATGGTGTGGTTCCTGGTGTGGTTCATCATGTAATGTGTGGTTCCTGGTGTGGTTCCTGGTGTGGTTCATGGTGTGGTTCATCATGTAATGTGTGGTTCATGGTGTGGTTCATGGTGTGGTTCATGGTGTGGTTCCTGGAGTGGTTCATGGTGTGGGTCATGGTGTGGTTCCTGGAGTGGTTCCTGGAGTGGTTCATGGTGTGGGTCATGGTGTGGTTCCTGGAGTGGTTCCTGGAGTGGTTCATGGTGTGGTTCATGGTGTGGTTCCTGGAGTGGTTCATGGTGTGGTTCATGGTGTGGTTCCTGGAGTGGTTCATGGTGTGGTTCCTGGAGTGGTTCATGGTGTGGTTCCTGGTGTGGTTCCTGGAGTGGTTCATGATGTGGTTCATGTTGTGGTTCATGGTGTGGTTCATGGTGTGGTTCATGGTGTGGTTCCTGGAGTGGTTCATGGCGTGGTTGATGGTGTGGTTCATGGTGCGGTTCATCATGTAATGTGTGGTTCCTGGAGTGGTTCATGGTGTGGTTCCTGGTGTGGTTCCTGGAGTGGTTCCTGGAGTGTATCATGGTGTGGTTCATGGTGTGGTTCCTGGAGTGGTTCCTGGAGTGGTTCCTGGAGTGTATCATGGTGTGGTTCATGGCGTGGTTCCTGGAGTGGTTCATGGTGTGGTTCATGGTGTGATTCATGGTGTGGTTCCTGGTGTGGTTGTGTGTGGTTCATGGTGTGGTTCATCATGTAATGTGTGGTTCATGGTGTGGTTCCTGGTGTGGTTCATTGTGTGGTTCATCATGTAATGTGTGGTTCATGGTGTGGTTCATGGTGTGGTTCATGGTGTGGTTCATCATGTAATGTGTGGGTCATGGTGTGGTTCCTGGTGTGGTTCCTGGTGTGGTTCATCATGTAATGTGTGGTTCATGGTGTGGTTCCTGGTGTGGTTCATGGTGTGTTTCATCATGTAATGTGTGGTTCATGGTGTGGTTCATGGTGTGGTTCATGGTGTGGTTCCTGGAGTGGTTCATGGTGTGGGTCATGGTGTGGTTCCTGGAGTTGTTCCTGGAGTGGTTCATGGTGTGGTTCATGGTGTGGTTCCTGGAGTGGTTCATGGTGTGGTTCATGGTGTGGTTCCTGGAGTGGTTCATGGTGTGGTTCATGGTGTGGTTCATGGTGTGGTTCCTGGAGTGGTTCATGGTGTGGTTCATGGTGTGATTCATGGTGTGGTTCCTGGTGTGGTTGTGTGTGGTTCATGGTGTGGTTCATGGTGTGGTTCATCATGTAATGTGTGGTTCATGGTGTGGTTCCTGGTGTGGTTCCTGGTGTGGTTCATGGTGTGGTTCATCATGTAATGTGTGGTTCATGGTGTGGTTCATGGTGTGGTTCCTGGAGTGGTTCATGGTGTGGTTCATCATGTAATGTGTGGTTCCTGGTGTGGTTCCTGGTGTGGTTCATGGTGTGGTTCATGGTGTGGTTCCTGGAGTGGTTCATGGTGTGGGTCATGGTGTGGTTCCTGGAGTGGTTCCTGGAGTGGTTCCTGGAGTGGGTCATGGTGTGGGTCATGGTGTGGTTCCTGGAGTGGTTCATGGTGTGGTTCACGGTGTGGTTCCTGGAGTGATTCATGGTGTGGTTCATGGTGTGGTTCATGGTGTGGTTCCTGGAGTGGTTCATGAAGTGGTTCATGTTGTGGTTCCTGGTGTGGTTCATGTGTGGTTCATGGTGTGGTTCCTGGAGTGGTTCATGGTGTGGTTCCTGGAGTGGTTCATGGTGTGGTTCATGGTGTGGTTCCTGGAGTGGTTCATGGTGTGGTTCCTGGAGTGGTTCATGGTGTGGTTCCTGGTGTGGTTCCTGGAGTGGTTCATGATGTGGTTCATGTTGTGGTTCATGGTGTGGTTCATGGTGTGGTTCATGGTGTGGTTCCTGGAGTGGTTCATGGCGTGGTTGATGGTGTGGTTCATGGTGCGGTTCATCATGTAATGTGTGGTTCCTGGAGTGGTTCATGGTGTGGTTCCTGGTGTGGTTCCTGGAGTGGTTCCTGGAGTGTATCATGGTGTGGTTCATGGTGTGGTTCCTGGAGTGGTTCCTGGAGTGGTTCCTGGAGTGTATCATGGTGTGGTTCATGGCGTGGTTCCTGGAGTGGTTCATGGTGTGGTTCATGGTGTGATTCATGGTGTGGTTCCTGGTGTGGTTGTGTGTGGTTCATGGTGTGGTTCATCATGTAATGTGTGGTTCATGGTGTGGTTCCTGGTGTGGTTCATTGTGTGGTTCATCATGTAATGTGTGGTTCATGGTGTGGTTCATGGTGTGGTTCATCATGTAATGTGTGGGTCATGGTGTGGTTCCTGGTGTGGTTCCTGGTGTGGTTCATCATGTAATGTGTGGTTCATGGTGTGGTTCCTGGTGTGGTTCATGGTGTGTTTCATCATGTAATGTGTGGTTCATGGTGTGGTTCATGGTGTGGTTCATGGTGTGGTTCCTGGAGTGGTTCATGGTGTGGGTCATGGTGTGGTTCCTGGAGTTGTTCCTGGAGTGGTTCATGGTGTGGTTCATGGTGTGGTTCCTGGAGTGGTTCATGGTGTGGTTCATGGTGTGGTTCATGGTGTGGTTCCTGGAGTGGTTCATGGTGTGGTTCATGGTGTGATTCATGGTGTGGTTCCTGGTGTGGTTGTGTGTGGTTCATGGTGTGGTTCATGGTGTGGTTCATCATGTAATGTGTGGTTCATGGTGTGGTTCCTGGTGTGGTTCCTGGTGTGGTTCCTGGTGTGGTTCATGGTGTGGTTCATCATGTAATGTGTGGTTCATGGTGTGGTTCATGGTGTGGTTCCTGGAGTGGTTCATGGTGTGGTTCATCATGTAATGTGTGGTTCCTGGTGTGGTTCCTGGTGTGGTTCATGGTGTGGTTCATGGTGTGGTTCCTGGAGTGGTTCATGGTGTGGGTCATGGTGTGGTTCCTGGAGTGGTTCCTGGAGTGGTTCCTGGAGTGGGTCATGGTGTGGGTCATGGTGTGGTTCCTGGAGTGGTTCATGGTGTGGTTCACGGTGTGGTTCCTGGAGTGATTCATGGTGTGGTTCATGGTGTGGTTCATGGTGTGGTTCCTGGAGTGGTTCATGAAGTGGTTCATGTTGTGGTTCCTGGTGTGGTTCATGTGTGGTTCATGGTGTGGTTCCTGGAGTGGTTCATTGTGTGGTTCCTGGTGTGGTTCCTGGAGTGGTTCATGATGTGGTTCATGTTTTGGTTCCTGGAGTGGTTCATGGTGTGGTTCATGGTGTGGTTCATGGTGTGGTTCATGGTGGGACAGACCTTTCTGCATCTCAAACCTGAAAAGTCGTCCGCATTAAACAGAAAAACATCTCTTCGTGCTCTTTAAAGGGACTCTGTGTGGGCGAACACAAACCTCCACCTGTGCTCCTGGTCAAATGCAGTGATGAGCTTCGCCTCTGCTCAGAGACAGTGTGACAGTGTGTGTGAGTGAGAGTGTGTGAGAGTGTGTGAGAGTGTGTGACAGTGTGTGTGAGTGACAGTGTGTGAGAGTGAGAGTGTGTGACAGTGTGTGAGAGTGAGAGTGCGTGAGTGTGTGAGAGTGTGTGACAGTGTGTGAGAGTGACAGTGTGTGAGAATGTGTGTGTGAGAGTGACAGTGTTTGAGAGTGTGTGACAGTGTGTGTGAGTGAGAGTGTGTGAGAATGTGTGTGTGTGTGAGAGTGTGTGATAGTGTGTGAGAGTGACAGTGTGTGAGAGTGTGTTAGAGTGAGAGTGTGTGACAGTGAGAGTGTGTGTGTGAGAGTGTGTGAGAATGAGAGTGTGTGAGAGTGTGTTAGAGTGAGCGTGTGTGAGAGTGAGCGTGTGTGAGAGTGAGAGTGTGTTAGAGTGAGAGTGTGTGACAGTGTGCTAGAGTGTGTGAGAGTGTGCTAGAGTGTGTGAGAGTGTGTTAGAGTGAGAGTGTGTGAGAGTGAGCGTGTGTGAGAGTGTGTTATAGTGAGAGTGTGTGAGAGTGAGCGTGTGTGAGACTGTGTTATAGTGAGAGTGTGCTAGAGTGTGTGAGAGTGTGTTAGAGTGAGAGTGTGTGAGAGTGAGCGTGTGTGAGAGTGTGTTAGAGTGAGAGTGTTTGACAGTGTGTGAGAGTGTGTTATAGTGAGAGTGTGCTAGAGTGTGTGAAAGTGTGTTAGAGTGAGAGTGTGTGAGAGTGAGCGTGTTAGAGTGAGAGTGTGTTAGAGTGAGAGTGTGTGAGAGTGAGCGTGTGTGAGAGTGAGAGTGTGTTAGAGTGAGAGTGTGTGAGAGTGAGAGTGTGTGAGAGTGAGTGTGTGTGAGAGTGTGTTAGAGAGTGTGTGAGAGTGAGTGTGTGTGAGAGTGAGAGTGTGTTAGAGTGAGTGTGGTTGAGAGTGAGCGTGTGTGAGAGTGTGTTAGAGTGAGAGTGTGTGAGAGTGAGTGTGTGTTAGAGTGAGAGTGTGTGAGAGTGAGCGTGTGTGAGAGTGAGCGTGTGTTAGAGTGAGCGTGTGTGAGAGTGAGCGTGTGTGAGAGTGTGTTAGAGTGAGAGTGTGTGAGAGTGAGCGTGTGTGAGAGTGAGCGTGTGTGAGAGTGTGTTAGAGTGAGCGTGTGTGAGATTGTGTGAGAGTGTGTTAGAGTGAGAGTGTGTGAGAGTGAGTGTGTGTGAGAGTGTGTTAGAGTGTGAGTGTGTGAGAGTGAGCGTGTGTGAGAGTGAGAGTGTGTTAGAGTGAGAGTGTGTGACAGTGTGCTAGAGTGTGTGAGAGTGAGCGTGTGTGAGAGTGTGTGACAGTGTGCTAGAGTGTGTGAGAGTTAGTGTGTGTGAGAGTGTGTGAGAGTGTGTGACAGTGTGTGGGAGTGTGTGAGAGTGAGAGTGTGTGACAGTGTGTGAGAGTGTGTGACAGCCTCTTACTGACACCTGTGGTCGACATGAGTATTTCACTCTCACACAGTGTATGGGAGCATGTGGGAAACCTGATCATTAAAAACATAAAAATGTTCGTCAGCTTGGCCGGTTGGGGGGGGGGGGATGACCTCTGACCTGTTGTTGTTCTGACACCTCATGCTGCAGGGGACGCTTTATTTAATGAAGACACAATAAAAACACACACCATCTTTATTCATGGAGTCATTTGTCCAGCTGGAGTCATGTGATCACAGGTGAAACAGGTGTGTTCCTGTTGTTGTGTTGATGCAGGAGACTCTCTTTACAGCCTGAGTCTGAGCGCAGCAGGAACCTACAGCCTTTCACAGTACCGACGATGATGTCCTCTGTCAGGTGTGAAGGTTCCTTCAGACTGTAGCAGAGGAACAGCACACACACTGCTGATGTGACAACCAACTGTTTACGACGGATTATTCTACACTGTTGATCAATCAAACATTTCAGTTATTCAGTGAGTCATGGATCAATGCAAGAGTCACAGCGGTTGCCAGCAGGGACACCAGGAGAGCGGGCCAAAGAAGGCAAACTAACCCACGAGCAGGAGGGATAGAGGAAGTCCAAAACACAGGCAGGTAACCAGGGACAGGTGGGACTAATCAGGGGGTGGGGCTAACAGTCACAGCAGCAGGACGGGAAAGGTGAGTAACAAAATAAAACACATAAAGAGCAGAGCTCAGCTGATCCCTGTGTTAAATCTGTCAGTGTGTCTCTGTTCATGTTTTATTCTCTCTGTAATGCTTCACCTGGTCTCCACGGGAAACAGGTCTAACGGGACTTCCTGTTACATTCAAACATAAAATCCTTCTTATTTATTCGTCATCCACGTCTCAGTCCAGATGCTGCCGAGCTGCAGAGGAGGACCTGACGTCCTGTCAGACTCTACATGTTCACACATGTTTCTGTGGTTAAATAAAAACAGTCTAATTTTTAAATCCTGTTAAATAACATCTGAAAACTGTGATTAGAGGATCAAAGGTGAGTGATGGGTCCGGTTGGTGATGGACTCTGCAGCTGATGGTCAGACGGCTGTGAGCACTTAAAGAAGAGAAGTACCTGTGCACGTTTTGTCAGTGGCTGTGCTGAACACTACAGACACCCTGGGTGCAGATTAAATTATTCTGTATTGTTATTATATTAAGAGGACACTTGGGAAGATTTTCAGTGAACATTTACAGTCATACACCTGCAGAGCGACGGGCTGTGCAGGCTGCAAACTGCAGCTGGTCCCACCTCGGTGTGTGCTGCCTGCTGATCTACAGATTGAAAGCTGCTCTGCAGGAGAACTACGAGAGAATCTCCACATAATCACAATGTGAGCAGCCACAGGAGAGCTTGGCCCGCTGGTTTGATTCCCACAGACACACAGAAGAGTTTCATGCTCCGCTTCACATACAGGACCACTTACTGATCAGTGTTTCCTTCACAGCTGTGGTTAGAGCTGCATGCTACAGACACCAGACTCCATTCACAGAAACAGTGATTTTACCTCACAGAACAGCTGATCCATCGTCGCCCTGATCTGTGACACTACAGTCACACAACCTGTCAGTGAAGGAGCAGCAGCTCCTGTGCTCTGTGAGCTAAAATCACTGTTTTTATCAATGGAGTCTAGTGTGTTAAAGAGAGCGATGTAACATCAGGTCTATCTCTGTAGGGATCCTTTCTGTAATGTTGTCACACACTTAGAATAACAGGCTGTAGATGTCTGTAAAATAGGGCCCAGGTTTATAAAGACAATATGTCTATTACATAAACAGCTGAGTATGAGAACAGGACAGGTGAGTCGGTGGCAGGAACCTTTTATTGTCTGCACTGATTGAAAAACAGCACTCTCTCTGTACAGTCGTCTCTCAGGTAGAGGACATGTTGGTGACACGCCTGATGTGTGTGAACATTAGGATTTCATTAAAACATTCAGATGAAAAAAATGTAGAAAAGACTCGCTCATAAAAATGAGTGAACATAAAAACATCTGCTGGGATCACATGTCTGAATTAACACTGTGCAAAACTTGAACATGAACGTGGCATTCAGTCAGTCAGTGGCAGAGAGGAGGAGGACACATTCACATCAAACTAAACAAAGGCAGTTCAGGATTTCAGTATCTACAAAATCTACATTTAAACAACCTAGATATGTACACTGTACAGGTGTAACACACACACACATGTGTAAACACACAGGAGCTGTGTGCAGGTAACCCTCAGGGACCTGCAGGACTTCAGGCTGCTGCTACAGAGGAACAGGGAACACTGCAATGAGACCTGTCTGCTCCTCATGGCTTTTCAGAATAAGGGCGTGTCAGCATTAAACAGACAGGTGGAAACAGGTAAAATATGGACTCAGACTCAGAACAGTGCAGCCGCTGCAGCCAAAGATTCTCCACCCGCAGTCTCATTGTGTGCTTTAGTCTCCACCAGGAACCAACAGGTACACTCTGCCAACAGGGAGGTCTCAGGACAAGGTCGAATCAACCAATAAAAAACATCATGACAAGAAACACAAATCATAGTGCAACAAGACAGACAGACAGACAAGCAGACAGACAGGTTTCATCTGATCACTGTCACCTGCAGACCAGCTTTATTCTCCTGATCACGTCACTCTGTGTCTCTGACTGTTCTCCTCTCATGGAGGACGTGTTCACACCTTCAGGTGCAGTAACACAGTAAAGATCTGATATGGTGTGAAGCAGATGAGCCTGGTTCTGCTCCGCTCTGAGCCTGTTAAAGGATTAAACTAGATGTAAACGTGTGTGCAGTAACAGAAGAGGAGTGTGTGTGTGTCTGTGGAGGAGACATCAGTTTGTGATCAGGAGATAATGAGGCCTTAAATTACATCCCCACCCACAGCAGCTCTTGGCTTCTTGGTACGATAATCGACACGTGGAGGATGTGTCATGGCTTTGTGGGGGGGGACACTGTTTCAAACTTACTCAACAGTAAGGTCGCTCTATGTTACAAAGTCTGTACAGGCTCGCAGCGATACAAAATGTACAAATCCAAGAGGAGGAACAGGAAGTGATTTACAAAGGGGAGGGTGATGGGCGTCTGCGAAGGAGCAGGAACAGAACAATCCGCTCACGTACATTAGTCCGTCTCTCTTTCTCTACAGCTTCTCTACATCTCTCTCGTTCACATTCTCTAAACCGTTCTGTCACATCTCAATGACTGCCTATCAGCACAGGGAGGACACTGACTGTTCTGCACAGACCGACAGCCTCTGTTGGTTCAGGACTCACAGCGGTGGTGGTGTCTTTGTTAGAGTCTGTGGTTGCATCGCTGACATGTTCCCCTGTGCCGGCATCTGCGTGTGCCTCCTGCCCTCTGCACCGTGTTTTACTCCTTCTGCCCGTCACATACATCTGATCCATCACACCTCCGTCTGTTGCTGAGAGTCTGTGATGATGGTCACTCCTCGACGCAGCTCGTCCATGCTGTCAAAGTCGCTTCCGTGTTCAGAGTCCTCCAGCCCACAGGGGGCAGACATGTCCGAGGCAGATGAAGCTCCCACGGACAGACGCATGTTTAACGACACAGAGTCCTCGGTGTCTCCATTTCCTGGAGTTACCCCGCCCACTGCAGCGCTGAAGTCCCCGTGGGGCACCTCCCCCAGGGGCAGCTGGTGGGGGGGCAGGTACTGGCTGGGGTGGAAGTGTGGTCGGACGTGCTGCCGCCCCGTGCTGCCCGAGCTCAGGGTGCTCTCCTTGGAGGCTGGCGGGTTGGTGGGCAGCGGCATGTAGGCCTCAGGGTAGTCCTCACCTGTGGGCAGGGGGGGAGGCAGCTGGTCCTGGGACAAGAACACTTCGTCATGGGGAGGGGGGTAGTCACTGTCGATGTCATAGCCCCCCAGGTAGTAGTCTGACTCCAGTTCGCGTGTGCTTCCTCCGAGGCGGGGGGCCGGACCTGCCACCTCGCTGCCAGGAGCCGGTTCATACCCCGGCACCTCCTCGATGTCGGACAGCCTGGTGCTGGGCATCCAGTCCGACGTGTCCCAGTGATACGCTGCAGAGTGGGGGGAGAGGGGAGAGGGTTAGTCACCATCTGAGTCCAACAAACCGGCCCCCCCAGTGTGCAGCTGTGCAGCAGCCATGCCTCACTGTGCACCCCGATCATTAACACACAGAGGACCTGTAGGTCAGGCACAGGACGAGGCACAACCTGTACAGAAACATGTTAGGTCCATGCACAGCAGAAGCCTGCCAGGGTCGGGGTCAGAGGTCACAGCATGCTGAGCTTCATGAGGAATTGCAGAAGACAAGCCATGTTTAAAAGAACAACAACATGTGTATGAGATGTCAAAGGACTCAACAGGTCTCAGGTAGATTCTGCTGCTGGCTCTGATTCACCTGTCACACCTGTGTCACCCTCACCAGACTACGGGCGGGGTGATCGTTTGCTCTCATGTCTACCTTTGTCCTGCTCACGTTTGAGTGACCTTCTGCCCTTCAGATAACGACTTTCAGAATCAGACTCAGAGCCTGGAGGGGCTGTGGATGGGTGGGCTCCTGCGGCTCCATGTTGGAGTCTTTCACCCACATGCAGCAAACATGTCACACGCTAACCATCATACCTGTGATTTCACTGAGAACGCTGCCGCTCTTCCTGTCTGGTTATTTGTCTCCTCACAGATCAGTCTCTGAAGCGGTTTGCTCCATGATAGCTAATGCTACATTCTGACACATGAGCAGACTGGCGAGACAAGAGATCTTTTTATGGTTCTGAAATGCAGCGATGAGGCCGGATCAGAACATGTTCATGAAGCTGGTTTTAACAAGAAAACTGAGAAGCTGCTCTGAAATAACGCCCACTGTGATTACTGATGAACTGGTCCAGACTATTAACAACAGCCAACATGTGCAGCTCCAATCATTTATATCCAATCAGTGCTTGTGTTTGTGCCAACAGACATCAAGTGTGACAGGATTTTCTGCCTGGTGACAGGTGAGCAGAGAACTTTAAGGTCATGAGATCATCGGCTCTCTTTGGATCGCTTCTTTGTTGAAATGCTAACTCTGAAAGAGAATCTGAAATGGGACCCAGCTATGCTATGCTAAGCTGTTAGCATAGCATAGCTAGCAACCAGCAGACAATCTACCATCACTGAGCTGATACAGAGAGCAGAGGTGAGGTGAGTCAAAGCGATGACACGTTCACACAAACACACACAAACCATGAGACAGGTGAGGCTGTGAGACGTCTGCGCACAGCTGCAGCACAAACACAACATGACACACGCTGGATGCAGGAGGTGAGAGCAGGCACGAAGGAGGGGGCGTCAATCATCACAGCAGCACAAGGAGTGTCCAACAAGCTGTGGGAGGAGGGGTCACAGAGAGAGAGAGAGAGAGAGAGAGAGAGGGAGAGGGAGAGAGAGAGAGAGAGAGAGAGAGAGAGGGAGAGGGAGAGAGAGAGAGAGAGAGAGAGAGGGAGAGGGAGGGAGAGGGAGAGAGGGAGAGAGAGGGAGAGGGAGAGAGGGAGAGAGAGGGAGAGAGAGGGGCTGTCGTCACCTCTGTTGTAGGTCTGACCGTGGTCCATGACTGACACTGTCAGGTGGAAGAACAGAACACACAGACGCCTTTAAAATCAGATCCTGACTGAATGTTGGACATGTGCTGAGACAGGATACAGTGACATGCTGAGGTTCATGACAGAGAGTGTGTGTGTGTGTCTGTGTGCATGTGTGCATGTGTGCATGTGTGTTTAGTCCTGATGAACATGTCTGACCTACGCCTCCGTCAGGTCTCAGCTCGTGTTGAGGAAGTGACTGTTTGAACAGTCAGCTCAGTGAAGCAAAGACAGGACGACGAGCTCACTGGAGCTGCTGCAGTCGCTGCCCTCACAGGGAACATGTGTTGACAGTCATGTGGATGAACCTGTGCCTCAGCTTGTGTCTGCTCACTGACTCCTTGTCTTGCTCTGCAGCTAAACATCCCATAATGAGCTATAATCACATATTTGTAACATCAGGGCCGAGCCACACTCTGAGGTGCTTTGAACTGTGGTTCCAGTCTGATTGGCCTGCAGTGTGAAATAAAGCCTGACATGCTCTGAGTGTGGCTTCTGGTATGAGGACTCGTCTTTGTCTCTACCTGGTGACGACAATGAGGTGTTTGTGTTCTACATGACAGTCGGAGAATAAAGAGAGAGAGCGCTAAGAAAGAACTCTCTCCATCGTTAACCCTGACGAGCCGGCACTCTGCAGGTCTCACACCACAGTCACTCTGATTAACACTGTTTAAGTAACTCATGAGTGAAATGAGCACCTGAGCTGACCAGGTGGATCAATACCTGCACGGTGTTAGCTGTCACCACACACTGAGACCTGAGAGCTAATGAGAGTGCAGGTGTGAGTGACGGACCGTTGAGGAGAGCTGATGTGTGAACATGAATCTGTGGAGTTTAACTCTGAGAGAAACAGAGAGAGTTCAGAGTTCAGAGAGAGAGAGAGAGAGAGACACAGAGGGATGAGACATGGTACCTTCACTCTCGATTGTGTCGACTGCATCATTGACCAGTCGAATGACGGTCACTATGGAGGCTTGTGGAGGGAAGAGAGGACAAGTTTCAAATACAGTTTTTCAGAGTGAAAGAAGCTCATCATGCTGCTGCTGGTCCTGTCTGCAGAAAGCTGCTCTGTTTCTGACACACTCTGATCAGTGTGCTGTGTGGGGGACATCTGCACACAGTATGTTTAGATAGATGAACTGACAAACAAATAAAAAACAGATAAAAACAGCCAAACACTGAACATTCACTTCACAGATGCAAAAAAGCAGCGTGACAATAAAACAATGTGACAGCAACAACAACACGACACATTTCTGCTGCTTGATTTAAAGGAAAGAAAATCACATTTAATCAGCATCATGGGCTCAAAAAGCTGATGATTTAGTGTATGATCATTCTGAACATGAAACAGCGAATGGGATGGATGCAAATGAAATCCAGCTAGAAGAGGAGACATGAGAGAAATGAAACCACCAACAGCTCCAGCACAAAGATCACCGACACACGCTGTGAGTCAGCAACGAACCTGCATGACCATGTTTACATGATACACTGTTACACTGTTATACTGTTGTACCGTTACACTGATACACTGTTACACTGTTAGACTGTTACACTGATACACTGTTAGACTGTTAGACTGTTACACTGTTAGACTGTTAGACTGTTAGACTGTTACACTGTTATACTGTTGTACTGTTGTACTGTTACACTGATACACTGTTACACTGTTACACTGATACACTGTTATACTGTTGTACTGTTACACTGATACACTGTTACACTGTTACCCTGTATACTCTGTGTGTGTGTGTGTGTGTGTGTGTGTGTGTGTGTGTCTGTCTCACCATTATCATCACAGGAGTCAGACTGGAAGGAGCTCAGTGATTGGACCTCTGAGTTGCTGCCTTTGTTGCTCCCTGAGAAACAGGTCACCTCCTCTGCCATGTCCACCATCTTACCTGCAGGTGGTGGTGGTGGTGGGGGGGGGGGGTCAGGTATGTGTTTACATATTCGGTCATGAAAGCTGATTCAGTTTAGTAAAGACACACACTCACCCTCGTCGCTGTCCCAGGGGCTCTTGCGTAAGGAATCACAGTCGGAGCGACAGGGGGACACGGCGGGCAGGTTGGGGGCCACGCTGCAGACCACCACCCCCCTCCTGGTGGTCCCTGACAGGATCCTGGGGGACTCTGGATGGAAGGTGCTCATCTCGGTGTGCTCCACCCCCCGACCATCCACCATCTTCTCCAGTGTGGACCGTGGGTCACCTTGGAAACAGGGCGTGTACGCCATGGGCCTCACGGGGACCTGCGGTGGCCCTAGCATCCCCCCCACCCCCACCACGGTGGGCTCAGAGTACAGGTTGAGGGGGTCTCCCGGTGAGCAGTGCAGGGTCTTGAACTGGACCCCGTTGGCCTTGTTGAGCAGTGCGGCGGTGGCCGGGTCTTGGACCAGTGACAAGTTGTTCCTCGAGTAGTTCTTCTGAAAGACCTTCTTCCGGAAGGCGATGAAGAGGATGATGAGGGTGATGATGACGAAGAGCACCACGGCGATGCCAATGAGCTCCTCCTTCCCCACCACTGCGTGCCCCGCCTGCATGTCGGGGACGACCACAGGCCGCAGACTGCAGCGCTGACCCACAAAGCCCGCCGTGCAGTTACAGTAGAATGAGCCATGAGTGTTGACGCACACGCCGCCGTTCTCACACTCGCCCTCCGGATTACTGCGGTCACACTCATTCACGTCCTCCTCACAGCTGCAGGGGGGAGGAGGGAGAGAGAGGGGGGAGATGATGGTGTGTGAATTACTTTGCACAGCACTTTAACCTGCTCCTACACAGACTGAGCGAGACGATGATCCCTGCTCGTCTCTGTCTTTAAGAAGCTGCTCTGAGCTGTATATAAAACTCTCTGCAGAGACACTGTCACGCACTGTTATGCACTCAGAGACACTGTAACACACTGTAACGCACTCAGAGACTCTGTAACGCACTCAGACACACTGTAACGCACTCAGAGACACTGTAATGCACTCAGAGACTCTGTAACGCACTCAGACACACTGTAACGCACTCAGAGACACTGTAATGCACTCAGAGACTCTGTAACGCACTCAGACACACTGTAACGCACTCAGAGACACTGTAATGCACTCAGAGACACTGTAACGCACTCAGAGACACTGTAACACACTGTAACGCACTCAGACACACTGTAACGCACTGTAACACACTCAGACACACTGTAACGCACTCAGAGACACTGTAACACACTGTAACGCACTCAGACACACTGTAACGCACTGTAACACACTCAGACACACTGTAACGCACTCAGAGACACTGTAACACACTGTAACGCACTCAGACACACTGTAACGCACTGTAACACACTCAGACATACTGTAACGCACTGTAACACACTCAGACACACTGTAACGCACTCAGAGACACTGTAACACACTGTAACGCACTCAGACACACTGTAACGCACTGTAACGCACTCAGACACACTGTAACGCACTCAGAGACACTGTAACACACTGTAACGCACTCAGACACACTGTAACGCACTGTAACACACTCAGACACACTGTAACGCACTCAGACACACTGTAACGCACTCAGAGACACTGTAACACACTGTAACGCACTCAGACACACTGTAACGCACTGTAACGCACTCAGACACACTGTAACGCACTGTAACGCACTCAGAGACACTGTAACACACTGTAACGCACTCAGACACACTGTAACGCACTGTAACGCACTCAGAGACACTGTAACACACTGTAACGCACTCAGACACACTGTAACGCACTGTAACACACTCAGACACACTGTAATGCACTCAGAGACACTGTAACACACTCAGACATACTGTAACGCACTGTAACACACTCAGACACACTGTAACGCACTGTAACACACTCAGACACACTGTAACGCACTCAGAGACACTGTAACACACTGTAACGCACTCAGACACACTGTAACGCACTGTAACGCACTCAGACACACTGTAACGCACTCAGAGACACTGTAACACACTGTAACGCACTCAGACACACTGTAACGCACTGTAACACACTCAGACACACTGTAACGCACTGTAACGCACTCAGACACACTGTAACGCACTCAGAGACACTGTAACACACTGTAACGCACTCAGACACACTGTAACGCACTCAGAGACACTGTAACACACTGTAACGCACTCAGACACACTGTAACGCACTGTAACGCACTCAGACACACTGTAACGCACTGTAACACACTCAGACACACTGTAACGCACTCAGAGACACTGTAACACACTGTAACGCACTCAGACACACTGTAACGCACTGTAACGCACTCAGACACACTGTAACGCACTCAGAGACACTGTAACACACTGTAACGGAAGTATGGCACACGATTATGCATTCTATAAATATCAACATGGATACAAATATAACTGTGACCAGAAAAGTATTATTGCACATGACAACAAACATCATATAACCTGATATTGAAAGTGTTATTGCACATGATATCAGAAGGTGCACATGGTGAGTCCCATCATGCTCCATGTTCCCTCCTGCTGAATGGGGAGGAGTTATACAGCCTGATGGCCACAGGTAGAACAGACCTTCTGTGGCGCTCTGTGCTGCTCCTTGGTGGTCTCAGTCTGCCGCTGAAGGTGCTCTGGTAGGACTCCAGTGTGGCGTGCAGGCGGTGAGTGGTGTTGTCCCTGATACTGAGGAGTTTCCTCAGCATCCTCCTCTCAGACACTTCCACCAGAGACTCTAGCTCCACTCCCAGGACAGAGCCCGTCTTCCTGATGGGCTTACTGAGTCTGTTAGCGTCCTGTGTCTTCAGCCTGCTGCCCCGGCACACTGCAGCGTAGAAGATGACACTGGCCACCACCAAGTGATCCTCTCCAGTGACTTCATGATGTGTAAAGTCAAAGCTACTGGTCTGTACTGAGCTTTATCCAACAGGCAGCTGGACTCGATTGAAGTTCTTGAAGACGTTTCACTCATCTGAAAGGCTTCTTCAGCTCTAACTGTCTGGTGGATGGAGCTAGAGATATAAGCCTCTGTAGGTCATTAGAATGCTAATAGATGTTAGCATTATTAGCTAGAGATATAAGCTTCTGTAGGTCATTAGTATGCTAATAGATGTTAGCATTATTAGCTAGAAATATGAGCCTCTGTATGTCATTAGTATGCTAATAGATGTTAGCATTATTAGCTAGAAATATGAGCCTCTGTAGGTCATTAATATGCTAATAGATGTTAGCATTATTAGCTTGAGCTGTGAACCCAGTATCACTAAGAGTCGTTAGTACCCTCTGGTGTTGATGGGTCGTTAGGCTCACGTGGTCCTGAGTGTGAGTGTGATCTCAGGTGTTTGGGCAGAGAGTTGGACACTGCGTTGTCAGTGGCTGATAGGTGGTGTCTAAGGCCACCACCTCTGTTAAGGGATGTTTTTGGTGCAAAGTTTTGTTGGGGATGAGATTGTCCGTACAAAAATGTACATAATCAGTTATGGTGTCTGTGAGTCCATTTATGTCCTCCACATGAGCATCACAGAAACTATCCCAGTCAGTTGCCTCTAAACAGCCCTGTAGAGTCTCTTCGGCTTCCTTTGACCACCTTCGTACAGGTCTGGTGGTCACAGGCTGACGCTGACACACACACAGCAGGTATGTAAAGGGGCTTAAGGTGCACTAGGTTGTGATCCGATCTGCCCAGGGGAGGGAGAACAGTGGAGCTTCTTTAACATCAGCATACAGCATGTTCAGCATTTTACTGTCTCTGGTCTTACAGTCCACAAACTGTTTGAAAGTGGGCGGGGTCGATGTCAATGTTACGTGGTTAAAATCCCCAGAGATCGCTATGAAGGCGTTAGGGTGCAGGGTCTGTAATCTCGCTGTCGTCGAGTTGATGACGTCAGCAGCCCGCGACGCATCAGCCGCAGGAAGAATGTAAACAACAAAGACGATGGCCTGGGAAAACTCTCTGGGCCAATAATTTGGACAGAGACTCACAGCTAACAGTCCGATGTCCGGGCTGCACACACGTTCTCTAACAGTGATGTGTCCAGGGTTGCACACTTGTTGTTCGTGACTCCCCCTCCCCTCTTCTTGCTGCTCTCACTGCAACTCCTGTCCCCCCTGCACCAACTGGAAGCCAGTTAAACTCACCATAGAGTCCGGTGTGTTTTCATGCAGCCATGTTTCTGTGAAGCACAGAACAGATCCACACACTCTCGCTCCTTGTGAGTGATGTTAGCTCGTCCATCTTATTCACCAGTGAGTTTACGTTTCCCATAAGGATAGAGGGGGGATACGGTCGGTATCGCCTCTTCCGTAGACGCCTCCTCCCGGCTCTGCAGCCCCGGTACTTCCTCCTTAGCTCCTCTGGGATTTCAGGTCTTTAGTCGGCCATGCCGCTGTGACTCCCATCAGCTGGTCCCAGGTGTAAACAATAGAGCCCGGGCACGACTCTGCTAGGCCGGGGATCCGGCCAGATAAAAGTACTCCAAACACGAGAAAAACAAGAAAGAAAGTACGGGGCCGTCTTTTTTAAAGCAAAAAAAGTTAACAAACTACTAAAAACGAGAAAGATAAAAGATATCAAATACAATAAATAAAAGACAAAAGACGACGAGGAGCGTAAAACGCTGAATTGCGTGTTTCAATGTATTTGTTGTGCATCATTTTACAACATATTACTATTATCTTATTTCAATCCAACAGCAGTAAAGTTTCCTGTGATGACCTCTGATCTTAAGGTCACCAGAGACATAAAGTTCTGCAATAATTGAATGAAGGTTTTAACAGTTGATGTATTTTGCTACAGCGTGCACAGACGCATGCCGTGTGTTTGTTTGTCTCAGAGCTGCAGACAGTAAACAGTCGAACTGAAGCAGCAGAGACGTGATGTGTTTGATGCTTGTTGGACGTTTTCAGATCTCAATGCCCCCCCGTTGCTTCAGTCCCAGCGTTCTCCACATCAGGATTATAATTCACTTATGAATCTCCACATGTGACTTCATAAAGAATAAGAGTAAGAATATTTGATGGAATAAGTAATCAGCCTGAGTATAATGTGTGTGTGTGTGTGTGTGTGTGTGTGTGTGATTAAATTCATCACAGCGTGCTCCTCCATCCTGTCAGGGAGCTCAATGATGTCTGGAAATGTGACAAAGACGATCAAGTGTTCGAGGACGAGGAGGACAACGTGCTAGACTGTGATTTAATACTGCCTCCTGGTGGACATGAGCAGCAAGTGCAGGCAACAATACATTCTTCTTTTCTCTTAAATATTCAGAGTTTGGACTTTTATGTGTTTGAAGTTTTTGTTCTGTCAGAATGATTTAAATGTTCATTCACATGCAAAGATCGCAGAACGTCTGCCCGAAGCCTTTCGGACACCCGAGTTACAGATCATCAAAATGGATATTTATTTATTCTAGAACTTTTTCAAATCTGTTTGTGGACTCTGGATTAGTGTGTGTGTGCGTGCGTGTGTGTGTGTGTGTGTGTGTGTGTGTGTGTGTGTGTGTGTGTGTGCGTGTGTGTTGGACTCACGTCAGACCCTTGAATCCTCTCCTGCAGCTGCACAAGAAGGCGTTTCCAATCGTTTTACACACACCTCCGTTCTGACACGGGTTAGGAACACAGGCCGTTATCTCCATCTCACAGCGCCCCCCGGTGTACTGGGGGTTACAGCTGCATGAGAAGCCTGCAGCACAGACAGGCAGACAGACAGGCAGACAGACAGATGGGGGCAAGGAGAGAGACTTCATTAAGGATTCTGAGCAGTCACACTGTTTATAAGCTGCTAAACACACACACACACACACACACACACACTAACCTTCCACATCTCTTCTGTGTAAATGACACAGTGGGCTGCCACAGCTCCCATGATGCTTTGCTCATTACAGTGTAAATGTGGCGTGTGTGTGAAGTCCTACAGCGGTGTGTACTGAGGTCTGCTGGCACTGCAGCTGCTGCATTCACTGATCCCTCACAGTGTGGGAATTTTAAACCACTCAGCTACATGAGACCTGGTCTGTGTGAAGCCAAAGCAGAGGTGTGTTAAACCTGCATTCTCTCTAATGTCCAGCAGGGGACAGAAGTCTGAGAACATGCTCCTCCTCCTCTCCTGATTTATTCCCTCAGTAAACATGTTCCTCATGAGTTTATGGTCTCAGTCTCTAGTTTCAAGTCTTCTTCAGCACAGCATGATGTTCATGTCGTCACTGATGCTCCTGTTTTTAGTCACTTACATTCACACACACTTCGTGTTCAGACTCAAACCACCAAATCCACCACATGTATCACTATGCACCTTATATTTGTCTACCATAAAATTAAGTGAGCGGTTTTTAATGAAATGACTGATTTTAATTAATTAGTTTTTTGTGAAACTTTCCCAAATTAAGCCTTTGAATTGATGACCTTTAAGTCAGACAGGTGTGCTTTGGCTTTAGGGGTGGGTGCAGTACCTAGAAGATAAGAAAGGAAATGACAGAGCCAGATAGCTCCAAAGAAAGAAAGTGCAGGGCCCCATCTTTTTTAAAGCCAACAAACTACTTAGATAAAGAAGGACCCAAGTTCTTCATCACAAGCCTCACAATCAGGACCTGCAGAGCCCAGGACCTGTGCTGTTTGCTGTGTTCCTGTGACTCACCACCAGAGGGCAGGCTGTTGCAGGTGGCTCCGTTGCGGCAGGGCTGCTGCAGGCAGGCGTCGGGGTAGAGGATGCAGCCCAGCTTCATCTCCGTCAGCCCCACCACCTCAGCGTACCGGGAGCGTTTGTTCTGCAGCGGCAGCTCGTTGTTGTTCAGCATCACCGAGTCCAGACAGCCCTGAAACCCCTCCAGAACCCGCGGGTCCTTCTGAGCGTCCATCAGGCTGCGAGAGTTCGGGTTCTGCACCTGACGGGGGGTGGGGGGGTTCAACATTGGTTATAAATATATTTCACCAAATACAGTGAGAGGGTTAAACAGCAGTTAAAGCCTGCTCCTGCACTGACCAGAGCTCCAAAGTAGATGGTTCTGTCCGGAGCGAGCGGCTGCATGTGGGCCGGACCGCGGCGCCGCTCCACGTAGCTGTCGTCCAGCGCCAGACTGCTGAAGTTCCTGTTGAGCTCCAGAGCCACCGTGTGCCAGCCGCCGTCGTTTATTCGACGGCCTGAGATCCCCAACATGTCAGGGGGGTCAGCGCCCCCATCAGAGCCGTCAGAGAGGTCACAGGTCAGCTGGAACCACAGCTTCCCCTCCTCCAGCTGATCTCACACACACACACACAGAAGTGTCACAAAGTATCTATGGTTCATGTTATTGAATATTATATTCAGAGTTCAGCTTGTGTGTGTGTGTGTGTATGTGTGTGTCTCTGTCTGTGTGTGTGCGTGTGGGTGTGTGTGTGTGTGTCTCTGTGTGTGTGTGTGTGTGTGTGTGTGTGTGTGTGTGTGTGTGTGTGTACCTTGAGCACGGTGCAGGGCTCAGTGTGTGTGTACATGATGATCCCTCGGCTCTGCAGCGTTCTGATCCTCATGCTGAGCTTCAGCTCGGTCTGCAGACGCTCAGAGAGTCGGTACTTTATGTAGCTGTTACCTGAGAAACTCAGGGACGAGTGGCCTGCAGACACACACACACACACACACACACACATACATGTTAATGTAAGACATTCCACATCAGAGTATGAGTATACATTTACTGTAATCACACACACCTGCACACTCGCCCAGTTTGCCCGGCGGACACTGGCATGCGTAGCGCCCCCTGGTGGCCTCGATGGAGACACACTGCATGTCTGCAGGACACGGCTGGTCCTCACACTGTTCAGACAGCACAGCACAGCTGGAGTCTGCTCACACACACACACACACACAAACACACACACACACACACGCACAGGGACAGAGAGAAAACACACTCTTATCATAGACACAAAGAGGTCAGAGGTCATTAGTATCTATGACGAGTATTTGATTGACACATCATACACATCAGCTGTTTCCTGAATAAACTGTGACTGCTCCGCCCACACTCTGACAGGCTGCTGACTCTGCTGACTGCTTCATTACCTGCGAGAAACACACCTGTTTACACGGCGTCTGTGTGTGTCTGTGTGTGTGTGTGTGTGTGTTCTTGTAAAGTCTATGTGTAAAGTGCTTCATGAATAAATGATACTTATTGATTATTGGATCCATTTCTCATAACAAAGAAACAGGTGTGCTGCTGAGAGGTCATCATGTCTGTTCTGGACCCTCAGCCTGTACACACTGTATGACTCTGTGACTCACCTGTGCAGGTGCAGCGTGAGGTGCGGTGGAAGCGTGGGGACACGAAGCTGACGCGCGGCGTGCTGTACGTAGCCAGGTTGTGTGAGTCGAGGATGATGCTCTGCTCACACTGCGCCCCCCGACACTCCAGCCCCGAGCAGTTCTTATCCAAGATGGCCGACACCCTGAGCACCTCCTCCAGCTGCCGCCTCGACGCGCTCAGCTTCTGGGTAAGGTAGGCCGCCTTGTAGTACCCCTCCCCTGCTGTTTCCACGGCAACCAACATGTCCAGCTGCTGGGTCCCGCCCACCGGCTGCAGACTGAGCATGTGTAGTTTGTCCTGCTGCTGGGAGGCGGCGGCCTGGCGCAGCACCTTCAGCACACTCTTCATGTGCAGCGCCACGAAGTCCTGCGGCGCTACGCTCTCAAAACGCACCGTCACCGCCTCACGCAGCATCTCCGGGGTCGCCTGCTCGACGTGCACGCTCACGGGCACAGGCACGGCAAAGCGCCCATCACTCACACTGGCATTCAGCGAGTACCGTCCTGCGTCCAGCCCCCCCAGAGCGATGATCTTCCCGTCCCGAGGGCTGATCTTAAAGAGGCTGCGCTGGGCCGGGGGGGCGTGGCCAAAGGTCAGAGCATCATAAGGGTCAGCGTCTGTAGCATGCAGCTGACCAATCACTCCACCCGGGAACTCGTCCTCCATGGTGACGATGTGAACCTCTAACGGTAACGCCACTGGGCGGTGCAGAGACTCCTCGATCACTCTGACTGTCAGCATGGAGGACGAGGACAGACTGGGCTTACCTGAGTCTGTCACCTGGAGAGGGGGGAAGAACCATGTTTAGTCAGGACATTGTCAGCATGAACAAGTTATCTCTCTGTTACAGAGTGTGTGAGCATACCTGTATCTGGATGATGTATTCAGCAGCCAGGTCCCTCCTGAACACCTGATTGGCCACCAGCGTCCCGTCTTTCTCCAGCTCAAACTCTCCACCTGAGTTTCCTGACAGGATGTGGAAGTGGAAGGGGGGGCCGTTGTGGGAGGAGTCCTGGTCAGTGACGGACAGCTGCAGGATGGTGGTGCCAATGGGCTTGTTTTCCTGTTTGGGGATATATTGTGACTACGAGTCAGGAAGATGATGAGCACTGTTATCTCAGACAGGCAGTGATCCTCTGTCCCATAGGACTCTATGATGAAGTTCAGGCAGAGAGGTGTGTTGCTTAGCAACAGCAGTAATGGCACATGATCATGACTCTGAGGCTCACTCAGAGAGGATGCTGGTGTAACAGCGCCCCCAAGTGGAGTAAAGTGTGATAGAGTATGATCCTTTTTAGTATCCTTTCAGTATGTTCTGCAGCTTACAAAGTTAATACACACGATGTGACACACTAATGTGTCCTTAGTCTGCCCCGTGAACTTTGACCCTGTCTCGCACCTCTGTCTCAGTCCAGAGCACACCTGTGTCGTCTCTATAGCGCACACTTCACACATATGATTCAGTGAGCAGGAGAGAGACTCAGCAGGTGTGAGCAGTGATCAGACAGAAGTAAACCGTCTGTGATACTGAACACAGGCTGTGTGTCCTGCTGCAAAGGATTGTGGGTCAGAAAGCACACAAAGGATGCTGCAGAGTGTGTCCTGATATTTTAACATGTGACGCAGTAACTGAACAGTGTGGACGTGCCTGAGCTCTATCTGCATTGGAAGCTTCAGCTACCAGAAGCTTAAAATCACGTGTGCCTGATGTCAGACGTTGGGCTCACCTGTATGACGGTCGTGAGGTTGGCGGGGGAGAAGGTGGGGGGGTTGTCGTTGACATCAGAGATGTCGATGTTGACCATCACAGTGGAGGACATGGGGGGGATCCCGCTGTCCAGAGCTCGGACTGCCAGGGAGTAGCTGGGGACCTGAAGGACGGAGAGGAGAAAGTTTAACCATCAAACACATGAAGCCGTGAGCAGGTCGTGGACGTGATGTCAGCCAGAGGGAGGGAATACAGACGCGGTGAAGTGGATGCATGAACAGAGAATCTGAAGGAGCCATGGTCACACATCCTGCAGACACATCTTAGAGAGTGAAAATGTTTGACCTGATGGGGGCAGCAGAGGTCTGAAGGTAAAACAACCTCAGGTGGAGGTGTTCATGAAGTCCTACTCCTCTAGAGTGGGCTGAGTCTGAGCTGTCACTCTTCTCCTTTATAATCACACTGTTCTCTCGAGGTCTCTAGACTGGTTCTATCTGTCAACGTCAACTCAGTGGGACACAGGTCTTCTTCTTCTTCTTTCAATGTTACTCTGCTTTTGTTGGTTGGCAAACCAACTTAAAGCTGCATTAACGCCACCAACTGGACAGGAGTGGAACAAGGGGAACAGGTTTAGACGACTACGGCAGGCTGAAGCAGCAAGCGGGTCTTTACAGTGACGGACTCTAACAGTGTGTGGGAGATCATTCTCTGCCTCTCTACACTCTCAGGTAAGAAAGAGCCCTCTCGATGGTTTCACTCTAAAAGAGTTTGTGTTGCAGAGCGGAGGGTGTTTCCTCTGCTGCAGGATTTCTCCTGTTTCTGCAGCGCACGGAGCTGATGAGGCAGCTGACGAATGCACAAGCAGCAAACACACTGTGCTCTGCTGCTGAGGAGAATCAAGTAATACACAAGTGTGACCCGCTTAGCATAGAGACAGGAGAGAGAGAGAGACAGGAGAGAGAGACAGAGAGAGAGACAGGAGAGAGCGAGAGACAGGAGAGAGAGACAGAGAGACAGGAGAGAGCGAGAGACAGGAGAGAGAGACAGAGAGACAGGAGAGAACGAGAGACAGGAGAGAGAGACAGAGAGACAGGAGAGAGAGAGAGACAGAGAGACAGGAGAGAGAGAGACAGAGAGAGAGACAGAGAGACAGGAGAGAGAGAGAGACAGGAGAGAGAGACAGAGAGAGAGACAGGAGAGAGCGAGAGACAGGACAGAGAGACAGCGAGACAGGAGAGAGCGAGAGACAGGAGAGAGAGACAGAGAGACAGGAGAGAGCGAGAGACAGAGAGACAGGAGAGAGAGAGAGACAGGAGAGAGAGACAGAGAGACAGGAGAGAGTTTTGAGTTTTAAAACACCCTTTATTTTCAATTTTCAAAAGGGAAAACTCATAAATGTACAACAATAATAAAAAAGAGACTAAATGTCTCTTAACTCACACAATCAAAGAAAAACCAAAAGACACCAACAAAATGTTCATCAGCAAAAAAAATCACATATTAACAACAAGTTCTCCATCACCCCTCAGAGAGCAGAGAACATCTGCAACGGCCCATACTTGGCTAAAAGTCTGCAGTCTGTTCGTCATTTTATAATACAAAAACTCAACATTCAGCCGGGCCTTCAACAGACCCTGTAGGACCGGCACCGGCTGCACGCTGCCGACTCCCAGGGCCTGGTTCTTCCTTGTTAACCAAATGGCCAACTTAGCAGAACCAGAGATGAAGTTCATCAGAGTGTGAGTACTCTTTTTTTTGACCGAGTATCTCGGTCCAAACACAAACAAAACAATAGAAAACGTCTCCCCGAGAGCCTGAAACCATTGTTTTAACAGGCCAAACAGAGGAGCGAGCCTCGGACACTCAACAAATAAATGACACAAGGTTTCAGTCTGAGGACAGAACAAACAGCCCTCTCCCACCCCAGGATCAATGTGTGCTCTGTATCTGTTCGTAGCTATTGCCCCGTGTACAATCCTCCACTGGAGGTCAGCTGTCCGCTTTTCAACGGGCAGCTTGTACAGGGACCGCCAGCTGCCTTTTGGGGAAACGTCTGGACCAAAGAACTCAGCCCACCTCGACTCTCTCATCCCTGACAAGGACCGGACATGGAGGACCTTGACGCACACCTGGTAGAGGGCCTTCTTCCCTGCGTCCTGGAACCTGTCCACGAGAGGGGTTCTGAGGGACAGCAGCTGACCAGCCCCTTCCTGCCACCCCCCCACGGCTGGGGCAATAGACAGGGAGGGAAAACCATACTCGCTGCCCTCAGACCACTGGCCACACAGAGTCCGGTTCCTCACAAAGGTCCTCAGAGGTTGCGGAAGTGCAGCACAGACCTCCTCCACCACCCTGTGGACCAGTCTGGTGGATGTGATGTTGGTCATCTCTTTCAGCAAGTCCACAGAGGTAGATGTCATCCTCATCAGGTGACCAAGTTTGGTGCAGTCCGCCCCCCTGAGGCTGGACCGCAGGGTGGCTGACTGAAGGGTTTGAGTCCTGATGAAGCCGTTGAAAAACAGGGGTTCCTCGAACAACCACATGCCCGCAGTCTCCTCAGCCACACGAGAAACCGTAACCATCCGCCATGCCTGCAGTACTGAGCTGTAGAACGGCGTCAGACCAGGAAGGTCCAAGCCCTCAGGCTGCAGCAGGAACAGTTGTTTACCGTACCCAAAACGTCCGGCTCTCCTCAGCAGCAGCTGAGCTGTATCCAGCCAACTGGGACCACAGTTATAGAGCAGCCTTTGTGCTGTGAACAGTCTGAAGGAGGCAATCTTGGCCTTGATGCTGATGAGCCCCTGCCCACCTTCATCCACTGGCAGGTAAAGAGCTGCTGCCCTGATCCAGTGGTTACCAGACCAGAAAAAGTCCACTATTGTCCTCTGTATGGCCTCCATCAATCCTGCTGGTGGTGTCAGAGCCACGAGTCTGTGCCAGAGAGTCGAGGCGACCAAGTTATTGGCGACCAGGACTCTTCCCCTATACGACAACTGCGGCAGCAACCATTTCCATTTAGACAACCGTGCACACACTTTCTCCTTTAATCCCTCCCAGTTCTGTCTCTGAAACCCTTCAGTGCTCAAAAATATCCCCAACACCTTCAGCCCCTCCCTCCCCCACTCAAGACCGCCAGGCAGACTGGGCACTGCCTGATCCCTCCACTGACCCAACAACAAAGCCTCGCTCTTAGCCCAGTTCACCCGTGCAGATGTTGCCCTCTCATACAGGGACAGGGTGTCCTGCAGACACCGAACATCCCCCCGGCCACAGATGAAGATGTTTATGTCATCTGCATAAGCAGAGACTGTAAGGGGACGCTCAACACCACAGGACCCGGGTAGAGAGAACCCGCTGAGCCGACACCTCAACCTGCACAGCAAGGGCTCAATAGCTAAGCTATATAACTGGCCAGAGATGGGGCAGCCCTGCCTGATCCCTCGCTGTACAGGGATTGGCCGGCTCAACCCTGCCCCCATCTTCACCAAACACTGTGCACCCCTGTACAACAAACCAAGCCACGATACAAACCCGTCACCAAAACCAAAACCCCTGAGTGCAGAAAACAAATAAGAGTGGTCCACCCGGTCAAACGCTTTCTCCTGATCCAAAGACACAATCCCAACATTTACATCATACGCGTTACACACATCAATCACATCCCTGATCAGAAAAACATTGTCCATAATCGTCCTGTCCGGGACACAGTAGCTCTGATCCAGGTGAACAATGTTACCCACAAAGTCTCTCAGTCTGTTGGACAGAGCTCTCGACAGTATTTTATAGTCCGTGCATAAGAGGGCTACTGGCCTCCAGTTTTTTACAAGTGCCAGATCTCCTTTCTTTGGCAGCAAAGAGAGTACTGCCCTCTGACAGGACACCGGGAGAGATCCTGTCCTCAAACTCTCGAGCAGCACAGCATGGAGATCAGCTCCAACAATGTTCCAGAAACATTTGAAAAAGTCAGCCGACAGCCCGTCAATCCCAGGGGCTCGACCTGAAGCCATCTGACCCACAGCTACAGTTAGCTCCTGCAGAGTCAGCTCGGTGTCCAGAGCAGCTGCTTCCTCCGCGCTGAGCTGAGGAAGACCCTCCAGGAGCTCCTCGCGGCACTCAACGCTGCAGTCCTCCGCTCCAAAGAGGTCTGCATAGAAATCCACAGCGTGGCTCCTCATCTCAGCTGGGTCAGTCGTTACCCTGCCCCCTGGAAGCTTCAGGCAGGACATCAGCTTCCTCTGGGCCACAGACCTCTCCAGGTTAAAGAAAAAGGAGCTCGGGGCGTCCATGTCCTTCAGCTGCAGGAAACGAGACCGGACCAGGGCTCCCTTCACTCTCTCCCTCAGGAAGGAACTCTGCTCCGTCTTCTTCTCCCGCAGCTGTGAACCAGTGGTGGTGGTGCGCTGTAAGCCCTCCTCAATGTTCTTAATGTCAGACTCCAGGTTTCTGATAGCTGCTTTCAAGTGGGCGGAGGAGTGAGAGGTGTACTGCTGGCAGAAGACACGGATCTGTGCCTTTCCAACCTCCCACCACAGCTTCAAGGAACCAAAGTCAGCTTTCTTCTTCTGCCACTGCTCCCAGAACACCTCAAAGCTCTGACAGAAAGCACTGTCCTGAAGCAGTCTATTATTAAAATGCCAGCAGGACTTCACCCTCTGACCTGGAGACAGAGCTAGCTCAAAGCTAACAAAGTGGTGATCCGTGAAGCCGACCGGGATGATGTGGCACTGAACCAGTTTGGGGCTGAGGGTTTTAGAGATGTAGAACCGGTCGAGTCTGGCTGCACGGACTGTGTTGTCGTGGACTCTGACCCATGTGTACTGTCTGGATTGAGGGTGTTTGATTCTGAAGGTGTCTAACAGATCGCAGTGGGAGATGACAGAGCTCAGAGACCGGGATGATTGTGGGTGAGGTTCCTCTCCTATCCTGTCTATGGTGAAGTCTAAAGTGCAGTTAAAATCCCCCCCGATGATAATTTGGTCCTGATGGAAAGCCATCAACTCGTTTTTTAACAGAGAGTAGAAAGCTACTCTCTGTGAACCAATGTTTGGGGCATAAACATTTACAAAAACAAACACAGAGTCCTCTATCTCTGCTCTGACCACCAGCAGGCGGCCCTGCACCACCTCACTGCAGGATAGCACCTTAACATTAGCAGAGGCTTTGAATAAAACAGCCACACCTGCACTGACGTTAGTGCCATGGCTGAGCTTACAGGAACTGTCCCACCATAAAGCCCAGTCCGTCTCATCAGATGGATCGCTGTGTGTGTCCTGCAGGAACAGCACATCAATCCTCTTCTGAGCACAGACCTCAGATATCAGAGCTCTTTTATGTCTGTCTCTCCCACCATTAATGTTTAGAGATCCTACTCTAAGGCTCCCCATAGAAAAAAGAGACAGAAAGAGCAGACAGACAGAAACAAGCAAACAACTGTAAAGAAGAAACACCTTGTGATGCATGATCATTTTATCTTCTAGATTTACAGACCGTTAAACTCTTTACTCTTCTCAGATTAGTGATGTGTTTCTTTAGTCTGAACCTTTTCTTTTCGTCCAGGAGGTCAAAACCTACCTGTTTCTTCAGAGTGATGACTGATTTAATAAATTTCTCTGTGTCACTGAAGTAATCACTCACCTTCACAGCTTTTTTATTAAATGTTTCATCCATGAAACTATTTATTATCCCCTAATGTATAGAGGTCTGTGCCTCTGTTAGAGGTTTCAGTGTTATCAGAGTCATAGTCCTCCTCCATGTCCTCTCCATCACATGAAGCCTGATTACACCCTGTCTGAACACCTCCTGTGCTGACGGGAGCTGCCTCCTCATCATTAAGGTGGGATTCACCTTCAGCTGCTGCAGACTGAGAGCTGCTCAGGTTTACAGCAGCTACAGACACATCACTAAACTTACCTGACTGAACATTATCTGCTGCAGACTGAGAGCTGCTCAGGTTTACAGCAGCTACAGACACATCACTAGACTTACCTGACTGAACATTATCTGCTGCAGACTGAGAGCTGCTCAGGTTTACAGCAGCTACAGACACATCACTAAACTTACCTGACTGAACATTATCTGCTGCAGACTGAGAGCTGCTCAGGTTTACAGCAGCTACAGACACATCACTAGACTTACCTGACTGAACATCATCTGCTGCAGACTGAGAGCTGCTCAGGTTTACAGCAGCTACAGACACATCACTAAACTTACCTGACTGAAAATTATTTGCTGCACACACCTGCATCTGTACAGCCTCTCTCACTGACTCATCATTTACACTAAATGATTCAGAGTTAACAGCAGCATGAGGAGCATAATCCACTTCTGCACCCGTCGCTGCCCCAGCAGCAGCCGCAGCCGCAGCCGCAGCCGCAGCCGCAGCCGCCGTGCTCGGACGCGGCGTCAGCCGCAGGCGCAGCCCGAAACAGGTCACCAAATGGATCAGCAGCGTTAGCAGCGTTAGCAGCCTGCTTCTGCTTGTGTGGACATGCAAAGCGTTTATGTCCTACATCTCCACACTCAAAACACTTCATGCTCCCTGAGCTGGCGTACACCATATACGCGCCGTCCCCGTGTTTCACTCTGAAGGACACCTCCAGAGTGTGTGCGGGGGAGTCCAAAAACATAAACACCTGTCTCCTCAGAGACTGTACATGCTTCAGTTTGGGATCTTTACATCCCAAACTCACAGTTTTAAAGCCGCTGGCGAACTTTCCAAACCTGCGGAGCTCGTGCTCCAGCAGCTCGTTCGGTATGAACGGCGGAACACCGGAGACGGTGATCCGCATG
>NW_027211700.1:210000-212500 GCF_022749685.1 Semicossyphus pulcher | reverse complement strand
TGAGCGAGCAGCAGACATTGTACAGGATGAGACGACATGATGGCAGAGAGGCACAGGGAGTTTCTGCTCCCGCCTGTTCGGACTGATAACCTGCAGAGCTCATGTATGGAGGCCAGAGCCTCGATACCTGTGACAGCAGCACGTTAAAGGTTGATACACCTGATTTCACTTTAAGGTTGTTGTGTCATCAGACAGAAATAGATCTGAATAAATATGGAAAGCCAGAAGGGTCACAATTCATCTCTTTTTCTCATCGTCTAATAAGCTCCGCCTCCTGTTTAAACAGGTGTGACATCACCAAGAGTTTAAGAAGCTCCGCCTCCTGTTTAAACAGCTGTGACATCACCAAGAGTTTGAGAAGCTCCGCCTCCTGTTCAAACAGCTGTGACATCACCAAGAGTTTAAGAAGCTCCGCCTCCTGTTCAAACAGCTGTGACATCACCAAGAGTTTAAGAAGCTCCGCCTCCTGTTCAAACAGCTGTGACATCACCAAGAGTTTAAGAAGCTCCGCCTCCTGTTTAAACAGGTGTGACATTAATGTTTATGTAAACCTGCTGGAGTTGGATGATGATCTTCACCCTGAGGTTTCACAGCCTATAACCTCTAATCATCTATTCAGTTAGAAGAGGGGCAGACCGTACTAATCGAGCATAGATCTCCTCTGCTGTTCTGTCAAACTCCACCAGGTGTTTGAAAACAGCTGGTGCGAACACGTGGATATGTCGCAGCTCACATGGGAATACTGAAGAGGCTGGAAAAGGAGAGTGGAGAGAACAAAGCATGGCATCCTCTCCTGACTGCATGATTACAGAAGCTGTGACCCTGACAGGCCTGACATGGTGCTTCCAGACGTCCATTCGGCTGAACTGATACTGAAACAACACGGTTTCACTGCCGCAGATACCACAGATAAAGAGCAGCTGCCAGACAGGTGACAGGTGAGTAAAACCTCAGCCAGCTGGCCTGTGAGAAAACCTGGTGATGATGATCACTGTGTGTCCACCAGCAGCACAAGTCTGAGCCGCTCCTCAGACCTGACCTGGGAGCAACGGACAACTTACACTGCTCTGATGTCGACAGCTGTTAGTCAGGTGAGCAGTGAGGGAGAGCCACACCTTCTGTCCAAACACTAACCCGGCCCCGCTCACAGATCAGGTGCTGAGGGGGCTATGGGCAGCTCGGGACTTTTCCATGAGCTTGTCATAGTTTAAGGCAGGACTGTGATATCTACACACACACACACACACACACACACACACACAGACACACACACACCTGTTCCTGTCTCTGTTGTAAATACTCGCTGCACTTTGGGAGGCGGTAAAAATAAATGACACCATCGCTGCATTTTTCAGCTCCGCCCGTGTTTTGACCGACTGAGAGAGAACCACGCCACATAGTATGAAAGACGACTGTGAGACACCTGGACAGAAACACAGTCAGCAGTGAGAGTGATCACACTACACCTGACCCGCCTCACACTGCACACAGCTTCAACATCCTCTAACACCATGAGACACTGAGCTCTGTTGTAATGGAGCTCATTCATCACTGAGACACACAGTGTTGATGTGTTCAGTACTACAGGGCCGCGCTCTACATGATACCTGAGTTCTGACTGTTTCAGAGGTGTGCCAGCACACTCACCTGTCAGCGGGTGGATGTGGAACTTCCCGTGCTCGTTCCCCGACCGGATGCTGTAGGTGATCTCAGCGTTGGTCCCGATGTCTTTGCTGGCAGCGTAAACCCTCAGAACCTCCGTCCCCACCCCCACGTCCTCCGGCACCGTGGCCAGCTGGTCGCGGCGCTCGAACACAGGCGGGTTGTCGTTGATGTCGAGCACGGTGATGGTGACATTAACCAGCGAGGAGAGGGGCAGCGGGGAGCCCTGGTCCGACGCGTGGACTGTGATCTGATAGGCCGGCTGCATCTCACGGTCCAGAACCCGCTCCAGGACCACGATGCCCGAGGACTTATCGATGGAGAAGGACCCTCCTGCAGAGTCGGCCAGAGAGTAGACCACCATCCGACCCGGACCTGCTGCACAGACACCAGAGGAGACAGGAGTCAGACACTCTAACCTCATGGAGCACTGATGGTCCAGCTGTTAGGAAAGACAGAGCTGACCGTGCTGAGGAGGAAATGACATCACTCTGTGTTTTCTGATTCACACTCAGCAAAAATGTTTGTGCAGAATAACTGACAACACAAACATTCAATCATTTACAACATCCTAAATGAAGAAGCTGTTGATGTTATGGTGAACCATGCCATCCCATAATCTGTGGTTTTCAGAGTATTTATAGGCTCAGTCGGCCTCGTCCTGCCCTTGAGGCCCGCTCACACTACAACATGTTTACTGCGGCAGGTAGATGTGCAGATGTTGCCCTGAGGAGGGAACTCATCTCCAGGAACATGTCCATTTATTTTCAGACTGATGACTTCCTCCTGGGATGCTAAAGGCTAACAGCACATGGGGGCCTTGTGCTGGTGAGTGTGC
>NW_027211700.1:175000-205000 GCF_022749685.1 Semicossyphus pulcher | reverse complement strand
CAGAGTGAGGCTGTTCCTCTGAGGTGCAGAGTGAGGCTGTTCCTCAGAGTGAGGCTGTTCCTCTGAGGTGCAGAGTAAGGCTGTTCCTCTGAAGTACAGAGTGAGGCTGTTCCTCTGAGGTGCAGAGTGAGGCTGTTCCTCAGAGTGAGGCTGTTCCTCTGAGGTGCAGAGTGAGGCTGTTCCTCTGAGGTGCAGAGTGAGGCTGTTCCTCTGAGGTACAGAGTGAGGCTGTTCCTCTGAGGTGCAGAGTGAGGCTGTTCCTCAGAGGTGCAGAGTGAGGCTGTTCCTCAGAGGTACAGAGTGAGGCTGTTCCTCAGAGGTGCAGAGTGAGGCTGTTCCTCAGAGTGAGGATGTTCCTCTGAGGTGCAGAGTGAGGCTGTTCCTCTGAGGTGCAGAGTAAGGCTGTTCCTCTGAGGTACAGAGTGAGGCTGTTCCTCTGAGGTGCAGAGTGAGGCTGTTCCTCTGAGGTACAGAGTGAGGCTGTTCCTCTGAGGTGCAGAGTGAGGCTGTTCCTCAGAGTGAGGCTGTTCCTCAGAGTTAGGCTGTTCCTCTGAGGTGCAGAGTAAGGCTGTTCATCTGAGGTACAGAGTGAGGCTGTTCCTCAGAGGTGCAGAGTGAGGCTGTTCCTCAGAGTGAGGCTGTTCCTCTGAGGTGCAGAGTGAGGCTTTTCCTCTGAGGTACAGAGTGAGGCTGTTCCTCAGAGTGAGGCTGTTCCTCTGAGGTGCAGAGTGAGGCTGTTCCTCTGAGGTGCAGAGTGAGGCTGTTCCTCTGAGGTACAGAGTGAGGCTGTTCATCAGAGTGAGGCTGTTTCTCTGAGGTGCAGAGTGAGGCTATTCCTCAGAGTGAGGCTGTTCCTCTGAGGTGCAGAGTGAGGCTGTTCCTCAGAGGTACAGAGTGAGGCTGTTCCTCAGAGTGAGGCTGTTCCTCAGAGGTGCAGAGTGAGGCTGTTCCTCAGAGGTACAGAGTGAGGCTGTTCCTCAGAGTGAGGCTGTTCCTCATAGGTACAGAGTGAGGCTGTTCCTCAGAGGTGCAGAGTGAGGCTGTTCCTCAGAGTGAGGCTGTTCCTCAGAGTGAGGATGTTCCTCTGAGGTGTAGAGTGAGGCTGTTCTTCTGAGGTGCAGAGTAAGGCTGTTCCTCTGAGGTACAGAGTGAGGCTGTTCCTCTGAGGTGCAGAGTGAGGCTGTTCCTCAGAGTGAGGCTGTTCCTCTGAGGTACAGAGTGAGGCTGTTCCTCAGAGTGAGGCTGTTCCTCTGAGGTGCAGAGTAAGGCTGTTCCTCTGAGGTACAGAGTGAGGCTGTTCCTCTGAGGTGCAGAGTGAGGCTGTTCCTCAGAGGTGCAGAGTGAGGCTGTTCCTCAGAGTGAGGATGTTCCTCTGAGGTGCAGAGTAAGGCTGTTCCTCTGAGGTACAGAGTGAGGCTGTTCCTCTGAGGTGCAGAGTGAGGCTGTTCCTCTGAGGTGCAGAGTGAGGCTGTTCCTCAGAGTGAGGCTGTTCCTCTGAGGTACAGAGTGAGGCTGTTCCTCAGAGTGAGGCTGTTCCTCTGAGGTGCAGAGTAAGGCTGTTCCTCTGAGGTACAGAGTGAGGCTGTTCCTCTGAGGTGCAGAGTGAGGCTGTTCCTCAGAGTGAGGCTGTTCCTCTGAGGTGCAGAGTGAAGCTGTTCCTCAGAGTGAGGCTGTTCCTCTGAGGTGCAGAATGAGGCTGTTCCTCAGAGTGAGGCTGTTCCTCAGAGGTGCAGAGTGAGGCTGTTCCTCTGAGGTACAGAGTGAGGCTGTTCATCAGAGTGAGGCTGTTTCTCTGAGGTGCAGAGTGAGGCTGTTCATCAGAGTGAGGCTGTTCCTCTGAGGTACAGAGTGAGGCTGTTCATCAGAGTGAGGCTGTTTCTCTGAGGTGCAGAGTGAGGCTGTTCATCAGAGTGAGGCTGTTCCTCTGAGGTACAGAGTGAGACTGTTCATCAGAGTGAGGCTGTTTCTCTGAGGTGCAGAGTGAGGCAGTTCCTCAGAGGTGCAGAGTGAGGCTGTTCCTCTGAGGTGCAGAGTGAGGCTGTTCCTCAGAGTGAGGCTGTTCCTCTGAGGTGCAGTGTGAGGCTGGTCCTCAGAGTGAGGCTGTCAAGAGTAAAAAGAGCTGATAGTGTTTCATTCCTCCTGAATGCTTTAAATTAAAAGGATTGAAAGAATTTAACGGATAAGTTAAATGATAACCAGATTCCTGCAGATTACAGAGATTAAATTACAGGTGTATTCCACCTGCTGCACATTGTGCTGCAGGTGTTAGTCTGTGTTCACTGACACTGTTTGTGTGCCTTGTCTGTGTGGTCATGATAGATACTAAGAGAATGATTTGTGTGTCAGACTGACCCGTCTGCTGCTCAGCCAACAAGCTCATCATGAATCTGTCTATAATTCATTACAAATGGCTCTACAATAATGACTAGACTATATCTGTCTGTAGGTGGGAAGGGGCTATTATGGTCAGCTTCAGGGGTCACTAGTTTAAATCCAGAGAGCCGAGGCAGACTTCAGTGTTTAACTTTAATTTGCACCAGGAGCCAGAGTAGGAGAATTGACTGTCTGTTACAGGAAGGATAAGAGCACAACAGCAGCAGACGACAGTGTGCTGAAATGTCACCAAGTGTGAGACAGAAGGGCAAAATCAGGTCTGACATTCTGGTCCAGACTGATGCCAAACAATGTTTACACACATCCGCTTCACTCTCCACTCACTCTTCTGTGCGTTATCATGTTCTTCTCACTCAAATAGTCTTGTTTATTATTATTAATGAAATGATTTGATATTGAATACAATAAAAAGCAAGCAGGCAGCTTCACAGCAGAATAACAGACAGATACATGCTCTCCTCCCCTGCAGCCTGCGTGTCTCAGTGGAAGCTGTGAACCTTCAGAAGGTTTATTTAGCACTGAGCTGATTCAAATTAAAAAACTGAATTTTACTCAAACAAGAATCATGTTCAGTTTCTCACCTTCAAAACCTCATTTGGGGAAAATTGATTCAGAATTTGGTAAATTACAGTCGATCATTTAAAAAATACATCAGCAGCTGATGAGCCATCTATGGGCCCAAAGGGGGAGGAGTTTAAAGGTGTGATTGGACCAGCTCGATGCTATTAAAGAACAAATAGCATGAGCCAATCAACCTGTTTTACAGGCTGATAAAAAGAGAGAGAGAAGATCACCCTGACAGAGACAGGCGGACCAGCTGACTGACATCAGCTCCCTCAGTCCTGCAGCAGAGTAAAAACTAAGAACATGCATGTTAAAAAAGAAATCATCACTTTTAAGCTGATATGGACCACTTCTCCAGACTGGTGATAACAAGTCAGATTATACCTGCTCATCATCTTTTCAAACCTGAGCTGGGACTGAGCCATAAGATCGTACGGATATAAAAACATCAGACACATCCTGTCTCAACACGGTGCAGAAAAACTCGTCCATGCATTCGTTACTTCCAGGTTGGATTATTGTAACTCGTTACTATCAGGCTGCCCTAATAAGTCACTAAAAACTCTGCAGCTGGTACAAAATGCTGCAGCACGTGTGCTGACAAGAACTAGGAAGAGAGATCACATCTCTCCTGTATTAGCCTCTCTGCACTGGCTTCCTGTAAAATCTAGAATAGAATTTAAAATCCTTCTTCTTACTTACAAAGCTCTTAATGGTCAGGCACCATCATATCTTAAAGAGCTCATAGTGCCATATTACCCCTCTAGAACATTGCGCTCCCAGGATGCAGGCCTGCTTGTGGTACCTAGAGTGTCTCAGAGTAGTGTTGGAGGTAGAGCCTTCAATTACCAGGCCCCCCTCCTCTGGAACAAGCTACCAGTCAGGGTCCGGGAGGCAGACACCCTCTCTTCTTTTAAGAGTTCAAACTTTCCTCTGTGATGAAGCTTAGGCCTGGCTCAGGCTGGGACTGCTGGGGATCTGACACACAGAGCTCTCTGTAACAGCAGGTAGACACGTCAGGTTCAGTTCGGCCCGCTGTCTGTCCATATATGGCTCTATGTGTATCTGATAATGCAGAATCACCTGACCTGCACAGTGAAAGTCACCTGTCAGTGTCATCATGTTCACTAGTTGTTTGTAATGCCCCTCTCAATGAACCAGACCAGAAACACAACACAGGTGTGACAGAGACCTCGAATGCACCTCTCCAGCGTGTCATGAGGTTAGCATTTATCCATCCACCTCTGCTGTGGCAGGATCTGTTGTGTCAAGTCCACATTCTTCAGCAGCATGATATACCTTGGTGTATTGCTGATAAAACGTCCTCTCTGTCAACGAAAGACTCACATGCCGACTCACAAACCAATCACAGACGAGCCTTCAGGAGTGTCAGAGTGTTAGCGCCTGCAGAGATATCCATAAATTACTGATTTCCATCAAAC
Organism: Semicossyphus pulcher; assembly: GCF_022749685.1. Lineage (NCBI taxonomy): Eukaryota > Metazoa > Chordata > Actinopteri > Labriformes > Labridae > Semicossyphus > Semicossyphus pulcher. The sequence goes on along the minus strand of NW_027211700.1, from coordinate 200,600 downwards.
TGCTGGGCCCAAAATAAATGTGGCAAAATATAATAGTGTGAAAAGTGAGCAGGATTTTTCCCTTCTGTCGGGCTCCATCAGTATCACTGAACACTGAGGATGTGTCTCTCTACGCTCTGTCTTTATCTGCAGCTCTTTCATACTGAGTAACATGGAGTGGTTCTCTGTTGGAAGAGAGAAAGGTCACACTCGTCAGGTTCAGAGACAGCTCATTTGCTTACTTTTATTCTTCCTCTCTAGCTGTCGACTGTAAGGCCGCATCACTCACATGTCTCTCAGTCACTCCGGCTGTCTGCCTGATGCTCAGTACAAGACTAATAAGGAAGGACTCCCCTCCTATTAAAACTCCTCCATTAGCTCTCTATCTCTGTTTCCTGGGAGTCCTGACTTCATTTGATCTCCTGGAGTTTCAGTGAGCAGAGAGCTCGTCAGTCCAGTCAGTCCTTTGATCAGAGCAGCTTCTGCGTTCAACCTGCTTTCCTCCTTCTTTGTGTTCCTATGTTTCCCTCTGATGACTGTCAAATCCATCCCTCTGTGCTTTGAGACTTTGTTTATCATGTCAGGAAGGGGTAAGAACAGGTCACTGAACCCTAAACTCCACTGCTTTTCATGGGTGAACCGTGCAGTGGCTTTTTAAACTAGTATCATACTTTGTGAACTGTATCATCTATTCAAGAGGCTAAAAATAAAATTGAGCATGTTCACGGCGGCCTTCATCAGGTGTGTCGCTCTAACTCTATTGATTACCTTTTTACCTCTGAAGAACTGTTACTGTCACAGTCTGCTGAATGCTATCCTGCCATGGAAATGTTATCCCATTAAAAGCCTGTTCCTCAGTTAAACTTGGAAAGCTGACATTCATGCACGAGTTCCTTGGAAGCAGCCATGGAAAATAAGTGAGTTATGTACTGAATCACAACTTCTCGTCATGTTTATTCATAACTCTAGCAATGGGTAAGAGACGGGAATACTAACATGTCTGATGGCTGAAGAAAGACAGCTTTCAAGCATCTATGATGCAGACAGATGGGCAACAACATGCAGCCCAAGACACCCAAGTTCAGTTGAATACAGTGAAAAAGTCAAAGACTGAAGTCATCAGTGGAGACGACCCAGAGTCCTTTCAGTGTTCATCGTTCATTATATTTTTACCACAGAGGTGACCTTCACTGCAAAACAGACTTGGTGATTAAAACCAGTTAAAACACTGTATGAATACAGCGTGTGTGTCCTGTTAAAACAAGTTAACAATTATCTTTACCTAAATTTAACCAGGACTTTACCTGCCAGCCCTTAATCATACCTATCTAAAGTTCACTTGCCCCGGCCCAACAATAACGCTGTTGTCATACACAGATATTTTGGAAGGCAATTTTGCCATTTTTGTTGAATGGCCCAATGCCAAAGTGATTGTGTTGAAATAACAGACTTTTCCAGCCTTACTCACCAGTAATGTGGTAGCTAACTTGTCGGTTCACTGCTGAGCTGTCATCATCTCTGGTGTTCAGCACAGCCACCACCTCCCCCGGAGGGTCACTCTCCTGAATCGAGCCAACATAACGTTGCTCCAGGAACCTGGGTGGGTTGTCATTGATGTCTGAGACCGCTACAGTCACAGTTGTGGTACTGGAAAGAGACACAGTCTCCCCCAGGTCTGTGGCCACCACTGTGAAGGTGTAGGATGGATTGGTCTCGTGGTCCAGGCCCTTGCGTGTGGAGATCCAGCCTGTGTTGCTGTCGATGCTAAAAGTATCAGATAATGTGTCTGAATCCTCCTCTGACTGGATTAATGCCCCGAGACTGTATGTCACCTGACCATTGGCTCCTGAGTCCGGGTCTAGTGCTTGGACTTGAATGATCCTGGTTCCAACTGACATTCCTTCCATTACTGTGGCCTCGTAGGATACGGCCTCAAAGGCTGGTTTGTTGTCGTTTAGATCCAACACTTTGATTTCAACATCAACAGAAGTCACAGAATCCAGTTTGGCCTGTTGTACAGTGGCAGTGACTTTGAAGTGGTATTCTTTGATTACTTCATGGTCCAAAGGCTTATCTAGCTTGATCACACCTGTGTCCTTTTCTACCACAAACACCCCATCTTGGTTGTTTTCTCCTGTCTCTCCATTAACCACCGCAAAGGTAGCAGAGAGCGGGGCATGTCCAGGAGGAGGGCTGAGGCGCACCGTTCCGATGGCTGAACCTAAGGGGGTGTCCTCTGGCATGCGATATATGTATTGATGTTGGTTGAAGGAAGGAATAAAGGTATCTGGAGAAAGAACATGGATGTAGACGGACACTAGAGAATGTCGAACTGGATTTCCTCCATCCACAGCCTTCACAAAAAAAGATAACACAGAATTCCTCAAGTGGCTGAAGCTGCCTTTGGTCACCATCCAACCGTTGTCTGGGTCTATCTCCAAGATGTCAACCACAGGGACGTGTGCCTCACTGTAAAGAGAATATGTCACTTTGGCATTAGGGCCATCATCAGGATCAAAAGCCTGAATCTGTGTCACCAAAAATCCTTTAGCCACATCAGACTTGACTGAAGCGCGGTACTCTGTGGCACGGAAGTGAGGTACATTATCGTTATCATCCAACAAGGTAACGTGGACAGTACAGTAGGAGACGCGTCCACCTGAGTCCTGGGCTGCTACGGTCAGAACAATGTCCTTGTTGGCCGGGTCCTCACGATCGAGCTTTTCTACAGTGCTGATCTGACCACTTGCATCAATGCTGAACTGGTCTTTGCCCACATCATTTACAAAGGAATAAGCGACGTGACCGAACACTCCAGGGTCTGCATCTGCTGCCTTCACCTGAAATAATGAAATGTCACATTAAAACAGACATGGATATTCTATATCTACAGCACTATTCTATCAATGTCTTTTACACTATACAAAGAAAATTATACAAAGGAAAAACAAATAGGAAATGAATTTAAGTTGGACTCACCTGTGTAACTTTGGTCCCCACAGCAGTGTTCTCTCGTAACTCGGCCTCGTACATATTCTGTACAAACACTGGACTGTACAGGTTGGCTCCCAACACCTTTACATGAACCTGTGCTGTGCTCGTGAACACCCCATCAGATACTGACACGTTGAGGCTGTAGACAGACTCCATTCTTTGCTTACGGTGGCTGGACAACGTGATGATTCCTGTCTTCTTGTCCATTACAAAGTTAATTCTTTCATTTCCTGACAAAATGCTGTATTCCAATTTGTCAAAGTCAGAGCTGTCGGCATCTGAGGCCTGGACACAGGTGACAAAGTGACCTCTGGGTGCCAACTCGTTCACATATGCCTCATACAGTAACTGGTTAAACACTGGAGGGTTGTCGTTCATGTCATTCACCACAACTATGACTGATACTTCACTACTCAGTGGTGGAAAGCCATTATCTGTGGCCCTGACAATAAAGTCATACTTCTGGACTAATTCATGGTCAAGCATTCGTGCTGTGAGGATTAGCCCACTGCTGCTATCAATGTGGAAGTAGTCTGTACTGTTATGCACATCTGAAAAGATCTGGTAGCGCACGATATTGTTCTTCTCTGAGTCTTTGTCAGTGGCTATTACTTGAAGAGCTGGAGTTCCAATCATGACTGTTTCAGACAAAACCACCCTGTAGGACATTTTCTGGAAGACAGGCAGGTTATCATTGACATCCTGGACAACCACATCTACATCCACCTCAGCACGGGCACCTGTCAGATAGTCTGTGGCTCTGATGGTCAGGTGATATGATGATGAAGTTTCATAATCCAAAGAGTGGATTACACTAATGACGCCAGTATCAAAACCAATATCAAACTGAAGCGAGGGGTCTCCATCAACGATAGTGTAGATGATGTTTTGACCTTCAGGACTAGTAGCATTGATACCGAGTATGGGTGTGTGAACAGCCACGTCCTCATTCACAGTAACAGAATAAAATGATTTGTCAAACACAGGCATGGCTTTATTAACTACAGTGATGGGGAACTCTGTGGTGGATGAGAGAGGTGGGAAACCACCATCTCTGGCATATATCACCATCTGGTATTCAACGTTGGACAGATCAGACTCAAAAGCCCTCTTGAGGCCGATACCACCTGTCTGCCGATTGATCTCAAAGTGACCATGGTCGTCCTTCAGATAGTAGGACACCTCTCCATTAATGCCTTTGTCACTGTCCACCGCCATAACCCGGAAAATGTGTGATGCTGGCTCAGCTTCTACTTGAACAGCTGCATAATAAGGAAGTCCAACAAACACAGGGGCATTATCATTTATGTCTTCTACTTGGACTCGAACCAGAACTCTGGCCACATGCAGACGGTCGTGCTCCCTCCTCGCCTCAACAACCAGTTCATAGAACTCTTGCTCTTCACGGTCAAAAGGTACACCTGTGGTTTGGATCACCCCAGAAGTTGGACGGATTCTGAAGCGTGTACCTGCATTCAGCAAGGTGTACTTCAATGGCTCATTCAGACGGTTTCCCACAGCATTGACCACAGCCACTTTGGTGATGTTTGATATGTTCTCTTGAATGGATGAAGAGTAAAGACTATGGGTGAAGCTGAGACCAGAGTCCAGAGCTTCTCGGACAAGAATGGTAACCGAAGCCGTGCTGGAGAATTTCCCATCGGAAACTTTGACACTGAAGCGGAAACGTTCTTTGGAGAAGTTGTTGTTTTTAACCACGATGACACCACTGGAAGGTTTGATGGAAAAGTGCTCCAGCACTCCATCAGTCAGAGAGTAGGTGAGCTCTGTAGAGACGTCTTTGTCAGGATCTGTGGCTGAGACCTGCAAAGCTTCCACTCCCACATATGTGGGGAGAAGCAGGATTGTTTCATAGGCATTCTGGATGAAGCGGGGGGGGGAGTCATTCGTGTCAATTACTTGTATTGTGACCTCAGTTGGACTTTCTGCTGTCAGCTGTGGCCTGCCATTATCTCTAACATGAACATGGAAGTGGAAGGAGGCAAACGTCTCATGGTCTACATTAGCGATGGTTCTGATTGAGCCAGTACCTGAGTCCACTGTGAAGAACATTTTTGCAGTGTCCTCAACAATCTGGTAAACTAACAGAGCATTTTGGTTACGGTCGGCATCGGTGGCCTTAATCACGAGAGGTGAATCATCTGAGTTTAAGACCACGCTGTTGACTGGCGCAGCCTCACTGATGCTGCCACGATAGTGAAGCTGCTGAAACACTGGGGGGTTATCATTCTCATCCACTACCTGGATTAACAGAGTAGCATTGGAGGCCATGCCAGCCATGTTGGTAGCCTGGACTATCAGGGTGTAAGATGCTGTAGTCTCATAGTCCAGAGGTTTCTGACTAGTAATGACTCCACTATATTGATTTATCTGAAAAACACGGTTAGTGTTTCCCTGCTTGATGTCATAGGTGAGGGTCGACTGACTGACTGCATTGACTGTGGTGACGGAGGTCCCAACCACCACGTTCTCTGTGATCTCTGCCTGGTACTCCGGCTGAGGGAACTTTGGACCAGCATTGTCAGAGAGGGTGACAGCGATACGCACTACTGTGGTGGTGGACAGAGGAGGAGAGCCACTGTCAGTAGCTCGCACTGTGAGAACATAATGGCCTATGCTGGACAAGTCCAGGTCACGTGCAACAGCGATGATTCCCAGAACTGGTTCAATGTGGAATGAGTTTCCAGTGTTCCCTGTTGGAAAAACAAAAACAAATATGGTATTTAATTTTAGTTTATGTTTTAGTTTATAATGTCTATGTGTCGTATCTCATCCCACACTTACTTTTGGAATAAACACGCCTTAAATCATAAAAATATACAAGAGCTAGTATGACGTAGTCAGAGCCTGTTTCTACCTGCTTCAATGGAGTAGCGTAGCTCTGCGTTTTCGCCTTTGTCTTTGTCTAGAGCGGTGACCTGGACCACGGCTGACCCCACTGCTGCTGACTCATAGACTGAGCCTTCATACAGAGCACTGGTAAAGATGGGTACATGGTCATTTATATCCTCCACTTCTATGAGCACACGAGCCAGGTTCTTTCTGTACGGGAACTCTTGGTCCTTCACCTACGGACGACAAACAACAAGTCAGTAAAAGTGTCACATAAGCCATGTCCGCAGTATACCAAAAACAAAATGTGCTGCAGCAGACAATCAGACTTTCACTCTTTTATGTAACTTTCTAATAACTGTAGTTTACTGTTGGGAACCCAAATCAGGACAAAACGATCCTGTGACGTTCCTGTGGTGAGGGGTAAATACTACCTCGCTCTGTGGTATTAGGCTTGATTAGTAAATGATGAGTTCAGGTGGAATGAAAGCAAAGACGTGTAGATTGCCTCCAGCTCTCCTGCTGCTCTAAATATCACACGCAGGAAAACAAGACCTGGAAATGATTACATCCTGAGAAAATTGTGCTTTCAAGGGGCTCCTCTTGTTCTCACAGCTCGTGGTCAACAACCAATAAGAGAATAACAACCTCAGATATTTGACCTGCGCCCCTGGTTATTGAAGTTTCTGACTTTTAATGAACTGTTTCCATGTTACTGTAAATGGACTGAACTTATACAGCGCTTTTCTAGTCTTTGCGACCACTCAAAGCTGCTTTTATACTACATGTCACATTCACCCATTCACACACACACACACACACACACACACACACACACACACACACACACACACACACATTCACACACTGATGGCAGAGGCTGCTACTTAAAGTGCCCAACTGTCAATCAGTTATCACACTGTTGTTGAAACATTACTGGCATTTCTTCCTGCTATGCATCCATTTAATGTAGAGGAATCAAAGCCAAATAAACAACATGAAAATGAAATGTTTTCCTCTGTATTTCCTCTTTTTGCTGAAAACACATAAAAACCAACAAAGATGGAATCAGGCTGTGAAGTTTGTGTACCATTATACTGTATATCTTGCAGTACAACAGCCTGCAGCTGCCTGTTGCTCCTGGTTCATGATAGATCAGGGGAGTGAATGACTTCAAGATAAGACTATAAATCTATTAATAGAACAAAGCAGACATAATTGGACCTACTCCGTGGAAATGTGGGCTGCAAAGTGTCATAAAGCTAAATATCAGTCATTATAAGTCAGGAGAAGTTGACTTACGATGACGGTGAGGATGTGCTGAGCGCAGGCCTCGTGGTCCAGCCTCTGAGCCGTGTACACGGTGCCCAGGCTCGGGTGGATACGGAACAGACGCATGCTGTTGGGGTCGATGGAGCTCTGCAGAGAGTAGGTCAGCTTGTGATGCTCATCACGGTCTGATGCCAGAACCTGGACCACCTCAGTATCAGGGGGCGTGTCCTCAGAAATAGTGACATCATAGGTTGGTTGCGAGAAGATGGGGGCGTTGTCGTTGTTGTCCATAACAGTGATGTGAACCTGAAACATTTAAAAGGGAACAGAGGAGAGGGATTAAACTGGACATCATTTACTGAGTTATAACATCAAGCTGAATTTAAATGTGTCCTCCTCATGATGAACACAAGAAGAAAGTGGGGCAGCATCACCTTTTATACAGACAAATATGATTCAAATCGAACATTAATTCTGAGCTTCATCCCAAAGGAAACTGGTTTTAGTTGTTCAAGAACTTCAACCAAGTCCAGTTGCCTTTTGGATGAAGCTTAGAATGACCATGACCTGGATGACTGACTACATACTTATATTGAACTGCTTTTAACCTCAGATTTTTCTAATTGTTTTAATAATCTCTGTATCTTTGTATTGCTTATTGTTGAGTGTTGATTATTGTTTGTCTGTAACTATGTGTTGTTGCTGCTGTCCAAGCAGGTCTCTCTTGAGAATAAGACCACATGTCTCAATGAGATTACCTGTCAAAATGAAGGCTAAATAAAATTTAAAAAAATCTGTCACTGCACTGACATGTCACTGCACCGATCTGTCACTGCACTGACATGCCACTGCACCGATCTGTCACTGCACTGATCTACCACTGCACTAACATCACTGCACTGACATGCCACTGCACCGATCTGTCACTGCACTGACATGCCACTGCACCGATCTGTCACTGCACTGACATGTCACTGCACCGATCCATCACTGCACTGACATGTCACTGCACTGATCTGTCACTGCACCGATCTGTCACTGCACCGATCTGTCACTGCACTGACATGTCACTGCACCGATCCGTCACTGCACTAACATCACTGCACTGATCTGTCACTGCACCGATCTGTCACTGCACTGACATCACTGCACTGATCTATCACTGCGCCATCATGTCACGGCACTGATCTACCACTGCACTGACATCACTGCACTGATCTACCACTGCACTGACATCACTGCACTGATCTATCACTGCACTGACATGTCACTGCACTGATGTAATAGTAAAGAGAGCTCAGTGTGCAGACTGCAGGGACGGCCTGCGGCGCTTGTGTGTCATGACTCATGGAAAGTTCATGAGTCACTGATGATGACGCTCAGCGTGAGACAGGAAACACAGGAGGAGAGGAGGGACAGACAGGTGGGGAGGCAGAAACACAGGAGGAGAGGAGGGACAGACAGGTGGGGAGGCAGACAGGTAGGAAGGCAGAGAGGTAGGGAGGCTGACAGGAGAGACAGACAAGCAGGGAGCTGTAGAGTAGATGTCTGACGCTGTGTGCTGCTCAGCAGCTCTTTGACGTAGAAGAATGAAAACAGGAAATGATGCGTGTGCACGCTCACTCTGTGATCACTGAAATATATTCAGCACTTAGCTCACCTGCTTCATGGCGCTGTAATAACCAATATTTGTCAGCAGGGGGTGAAAGGACGGGGTATCAATCATATAACACTGACTGAGTGATGAATCACCGAGCTCAGCAGGCTCTCGCTCTGTCTGCACACTGCTCAGGTTTACAGGTCGGGCTGGCGGCCAGCAGCAGCAGAGAGGAGCTAACAGAGGAGCTAACGGGATGTGAATCAGTGTGGCAGGCCAGGAGGAGAGGAGGGGGGTCTGAGAGGAGTGATGGGCAGGAGGTGTAAAGGTGGGGGGAGGAGGCAGGTGATTAATGAAAGAATACACGACAGTGTCTCATACATGATGCACAGGGTTAAAGGTGACCCAGCCACAGAGGTCTGTAGTGTCAGATTTTTAGGTCAGATAAGTTAGAGATGTGTTTCTGAAAAGATGAATGTTGTCTTCAGTAACAGAGCGAAGCTGTTCTCACAGCAGCAGCCTCTTCTTTCAGTGTAACAGAGTGAGCGAGCCCCCAGCGTGTCTGCCTTTGTGTGCAGCTCTGAAAGCATCTAAATATCTGAACTTTGAGAGGTGCTGCTATCGCCGCTGCTCTGTTTCAGCCAACCAATCATATAGAGCGAGACTCGTTTCCCTGGTAACCAAGATGATTCAGATGTGTGATGTGATGCTTCCTGTTTTATGGTGTTTTTTGTGTCTTGTGTTGTTGTGTGTTATTGTTGAGTTCTTTCTGTTGTTCAGTTTGCCTCTGGTGTGTTTGTTTCTGATTTTAACTGTGTTCTAAATCTTTGGAGCATCTTTTTAAGTGAGCTTACAAAAGCTGTGGTTTGGCATCAGCTAACATGCAACCTACTCGTTCCTCTACAAATAACATTAAATACAGGAATTAACACATGTACATCATGCGCACGCTTGCAGCTACATGAAAACAGGAAGCAGAATGTGAGCTTTCTGTAACGGGAAACCTGCACGTCGTCTGTGCGGGAGAGAGGAGACATAAATAGAGATGGAGGGCTCCAAACCCTGAGAGAAAACACAACATGAAGATTCAAACCTTCTCTGTGAGGTGACAGAGCAAACCACCGAGCCGCTGTGTGACTGAACCCCTGCCAACACACACCAACACACACTGACACACCAACCCGACTCTGTGAGGATAATACAGGACAAAATGGCAGCCGGAGCAGGACTCAGCGGGGGAGGAGAGAGACGACGTGCACTCTGCTCACATCCAAAGATTTGTTCTGAAGCGTTTCCAGAGAACATGAAGAGAGGTGGAGGGAGACGGAGACACGAGTCGAGAGCTGCCAGGCGGAGAGTCTAAATTTAAACCCTGCTGCAGCAGTCTGCAGCCTTCTGCTGCTCCACCGACCAGACTTTCCCCGCGGCACGACGGCATGCTGACTCTCCATCTGGGAGCTTCCTGCCGTCTTACAGGTGTGTGTGTGTGTGTGTGTGTGTGTGTGCGTGAGAGAGACACAAAACATTGAAACCAACGTGAAAGACTATGATACTTTCTATCCTTAAAAACAGTGAAACCTGAGGAAAGACCTTCAAGACGTCCTGACACTGCATCAGCGTGCTCTTATTTTGAAGGCTGCATCAGTGATTTACAACAACGCATAATATTCACAGTGAAACACAGTAAAGCAGTCAAACACAACCACTGAGGTTTGCTTTGATTAGAGTTACAATACAGTGGGTGTCTGTATGTGCTGATGGGAAATGTAGTCAAACAGTTAACCCCTCAGTGCTGTTACACGAGCCCTGTTTACTCTGCGGTTCCGGCTCGGCGCTGTAATGAAGCTCCGCTGTCATGCAGCCTTTGTCATTTTACACTGGACCAAGCAACACCGGAATAAAGCTGCCCCACTGTGTGGTTTTTTACAGTGTGTGTGCTATTACAGTGTGTGTTTTTACAGAGTGTGTGTTTTTACAGTGTGTGCTTTTACAGTGTGTGTTTTTACAGTGTGTGTTTTTTACAGTGTGTGTTTTTTACAGATTGTGTGTTTTTACAGTGTGTGCTTTTACAGTGTGTGTTTTTACAGTGTGTGTGTGTGTGTTTTTACAGTGTGTGTTTTTTACAGAGTGTGTGTTTTTACAGTGTGTTTTTATAGAGTGTTTTTTTTTTTTTTTTACAGTGTGTGCTTTTACAGAGTGTGTTTTTACAGTGTGTGTTTTTATAGAGTGTGTGTTTTTTACAGTGTGTGCTTTTACAGTGTGTGTGTTTTTTACAGAGTGTGGGTTTTTACAGTGTGTTTTTTACAGAGTGTGTGTTTTTACAGAGTGTGTGTTTTTACAGAGTGTGTTTTTATAGAGTGTCTGTTTTTTACAGTGTGTGCTTTTACAGTGTGTGTGTTTTTTACAGAGTGTGTGTTTTTACAGTGTGTGCTATTACAGTGTGTGTTTTTATAGAGTGTGTTTTTTTTTTTACAGTGTGTGCTTTTACAGAGTGTGTGTTTTTACAGTGTGTGCTATTACAGTGTGTGTTTTTATAGTGTTTTTTTTTTTTACAGTGTGTGCTTTTACAGTGTGTGTTTTTACAGTGTGTGCTATTACAGTGTGTTTTTTTAGAGTGTGTTTTTTTTTTACAGTGTGTGTTTTTACAGTGTGTGCTTTTACAGTGTGTGTGTTTTACAGTGTGTGCTTTTACAGTGTGTATTTTTACAGTGTGTGCTTTTACAGTGTGTGTTTTTACAGTGTGTGCTATTACAGTGTGTGTTTTTATAGAGTGTGTTTTTTTTTTTACAGTGTGTGTTTTTACAGTGTGTGCTTTTACAGTGTGTGTGTGTTTTACAGTGTGTGCTTTTACAGTGTGTGTTTTTACAGTGTGTGTTTTTATAGTGGGTTTTTTTTTTACAGTGTGTGTTTTTACAGTGTGTGCTATTACAGTGTGTGTGTTTTACAGTGTGTGCTTTTACAGTGTGTGTTTTTACAGTGTGTGCTTTTACAGTGTGTGTTTTTATAGAGTGTGTGTTTTTACAGTGTGTGCTATTACAGTGTGTGTTTTTACAGTGTGTGCTTTTACAGTGTGTGTTTTTACAGTGTGTGCTTTTACAGTGTGTGTTTTTATAGAGTGTGTGTTTTTACAGTGTGTGCTATTACAGTGTGTGTTTTTACAGTGTGTGCTTTTACAGTGTGTGTTTTTACAGTGTGTGCTTTTACAGTGTGTGTGTTTTTACAGTGTGTGTTTTTACAGTGTGTGCTTTTACAGTGTGTGTTTTTACAGTGTGTGTGTTTTTACAGTGTGTGCTTTTACAGTGTGTGTTTTTACAGTGTGTGTGTTTTTACAGTGTGTGCTTTTACAGTGTTCAGCCCTATCTACCTCAGGTAACTTTTATTTATTTATCTATAATGAGCTTAAAGTTGACTTTACTGTAACACATACTTCTCGTTTTGCTTTCAGTGTGTGAGTCTTCTTTGGTTGATCGCTGCGTGCACTCCATGTTGTTGGTTTTAATCTAAACTGGAGCGGCACTTGTAATCTCATTGTATTTAATACAGTGACAATAAAGCTTTCTATTCTATTCTATTGTGGAAGCGAAATGTGTGCAAGGTGTTAACAAACGTGCGTCACACACACTGTCCCGCCCTGCCGGCTCAGAGGAGGAACGACTACGCTCCACCATTCAGCCTCCGTGCGTTCTACGTAGAAGATGGAACGTAACAGAGGCGTAATAACTACAACGAGAACTGACAGTGTATAAGGGGCTACTGACAGAGAGCTGAGATCTAGTGCCTCCATATCCCAGGATGCATTGCAGCCTCTGGTTTAAATACAAGCCCTCCAGCTTAACACTCGGATGTCTGAAGGCTGATGTATTTAAGGTGCACCTAATAAAAGAAGTCATGTAACAGTACTGTAACCGCTCTCTCTTCTGTCTTTATGTCATTATGCAGACCCAGTGAGAGATGTGATGCAGATTCACTGTCCGCTTGTTTGCAGTCAGACTCCATTCTATCAGAGCCGCCATGTTCCATATGGAACACACACTAGTGTGTTTTTGAATGCTGCCTGATCTCAGGACTGTCACAGTCCATACTCCCCATTCCAACATCCATAGTAAAAGCTTTCCAGTGTTTTTGTCTTCCTGGTTTCTAAAGACAATTTAAGGATGACTTTTTTCCGGTTCAAAAAACAAACACAAAAATGTCTTCAGAGGACGTGATGGAGGGCAGAGACTCAGCTCAGCCTGAGGGGCCAGAGGGGCCTCGGTGGGATCCTGCAAAGAAGAGCTGCTCCAGAACTTATTGGATATAAAGCATGACTACAAATATCTGCAGACAGAGCACACAACACTGACGATGAATTACAGAGCTCTGCATAAAGAGGAGTGGAAGCTGTCCAAGTTAGAGAAAACTGTCAAAGAACAGAAAGTCAAAATCAGAGTGCTTCAAAAAGAGAGAGATGCTCTGCAGAAGGACAGCCAGGACTACTCCCTGTTACACTCCCAGTGAAGGCAGAATGCGAACATCTGGAGGACAATGAGAGAGAGAAGGAGGCCGAGCTGTTGAGGTTCACAACAATACTTCAAGAGTCTGTCAGAGCAAACGGCACCCTGCAAAACACCGTCAAACAGCCGGACGACAAACTGAGGGAGAATAAGGCAGATGTCAAGAAGCTGCAGGACGAGGTCAACTCCCTGCTGACCTACCAGCTGCGCTTCAAAGATGACCTGACTACATGGGTCCTAATCCTCGACGAGCCCGACGCATTAAGAAGCAGAATCATCCAGCTCCGGAGATTCTACAACTGCAATGAGCTCGAGCTACTCAACAGGAAGATTCTGCCCACCATCTCCACGGCGGAGAGGCAGAAACGGACAGAGTTCGCCAACAGGTGTGAAACACGGAAGCGTGAGCAAAAGTTCAGGCAAGAACTTGAACAAAGGTGTGCGTGTGATCGTGGCAGTCAAATCAAGATGAACCACAAGCTTAAGACGGAAATGTACATCCAGCACGAGATGGAGTGAGCCTACAAGCGTGCACACGCATTGAACAAAGACGCCGACTACACAGACTTCATAACAGAGAACGAACAGCCGCTAAACGCCTGGCAGCTAACAGGCCTGCAGGAGTCCATGTCTGGCTGTGTGGATGCCAGGATGTTATCACCTGAGCAGCCTCAGATGGCACTTATCAGAGGGGAGACTGAGCTGAAACAAAGTCCTCCTCAGCCTCCATGTTTGAAACCGACATGGAAAAAACATGACTGGCTCACAGTTCAGAAGACAGATGTACCGAAAGACAACATCCTCGCACCACATCCTCCTGAGGACTGCAGCGGCCTCACCAAGGTCGTCAGATCCCACTGGAACAGACTCACCTGTGGGCCGGTGCGCTCCCCATCGCTCCTGATGGATGCAGTGCAGAGAGAACCACATCAGATTCCAACCAATCAAGTGGAGCGGAGTAGGAGGCTGTCACCCATCAGCAGGCCAGCCTCAGGAAACACCAACGTTACGAAGAGTTCTCGGTGGTCTGAACTCTCTCCCATCTGAAATCCCCAAAACAAGTCCACTTCCCCCCCATCACCAGACCGGCCTCACTAAACATAGGAGCTCATGCACTGACACCAGCACACACAGCACCTCCTTCATAAACCACTGAGCTCCACCTATGGAGGGTGTCTTGTCTGGTTTCCTCCCACAGTTTTACATAAAAAAAAACACATTAAAAAATGTAACATTAAGAAATACCAAAAATGTTTTCATTCATTCATTAATAAGAATCTGGAATATTTTCTTTGAGGATTTGATCCATTAACAGGACTGACTGGAAAGGTTATTATAATATAACCATCATGTCTGACCTTCACCAGGGTCAGAGATCTAAAAACAGTCAAAGTAAGTTCTTCTGTTTTATTACAGGCAGACAGGTGCTGCAGCACATGAATGAATTTGTAATGAGGACAACACCGTAACAACCACCTCTGTATGGTGAACTATGGCCCCATGTTTCACTATCAACCTGTGTGTCATATTATCTGTTGTTATCTGCGTCTATGGGCTCCAACTGGTTGTCTGAAAGAGCGTCATGTCGACACCAGCACCTTTGTAAAAAGTTCAGAGATTTTCAACTCAAAGCGCTCGGAGCGGCTGCACAAAAAGACGGAGTGCTCTGAAAGACACTGGACGATGCACTTTTCCTCCAGGCGCTGATACTGACACATGCTAACACACACACACACACACGCTAACACACACACTCTGCTCTTTGGAAAACTGAGAAAAGACGCTGGTGCTCAGAAAAAACACTTTGTGAACACAGGCCCTGAAGGCACCTGTGCGAAATGTGCTTATATAAGAGTCTATTTAGGTCAGTTAAAATGTACTCTGATCAAACTCTGTGTAGACTTTACACAATGGAAGCCAGAAAGGAAAGTAGCCATGGTTGGGGTCAAAGGTCATACCCCCCAGTGAAAAATGTGTCCATAAAGCCCAAATGTAATGTTCTCTTGGTTATTGTAATGCCCATGTTCCCTCATGTACAGTGGTCTTGATTATTGCATCTTAATGAGCGGCTGTAAAGGGGAAGTCAGCTTCATGCAGTCTGTAAATAACTTTAATTTAATCCCCGCCTGCTGATTAGCTCCCGTTTTCTTCTTTTCACTCATTTCCTGTTTTGTTTTGATAACGCTCCAGGTGTGTGTTACCTGTGTGTGTGCGGTGTTGGTGCCGTCCGTTGCTTGCACCGTCAGGTTGTAGAAGCTGCGCTGTTCGGCGTCCAGAAGTTTGGCGATGACGATGGTTCCCACGGCCTTCTCCACGTCAAACACACTATCACTGTTCCCACCTGCTCAGGAGGAACCACACAGTGTGAGTTTCACACACATACTGTGACTACACATCAGGTATGATGATCATGTGAACACACACAGCAGACAGGTGTAATGATGTCCTCACAGATATAGAAATATGTCAGAGTGTAGATCTCCTGTGTGAGGTCACTTTCTGAGTAAAAAAAGATTCAACTCAATAAAAAACTGCAGTCAAAAGGTGTACTAACAGGTAACAGATGAAAAGCTGTGGGCGGAGCCAACACTGTAAGACTCCTCTCTATTGGCCAGTGTCATTCAGACAAACATTCATGGAAACAAAGGCTACATTTAGTGTTTTATCTTCAATTCATTTCACTTTGAACAACATTAAATGACACACGTTAAATAAATCAAATAAATTACTTTTACTTCAGTTAAACATTTTTATTTCAGTGTTTTTCTCTTTTGTCTCTGATGTTTGATGAAGACCTCTCACATCACTGGAGACCACACAACACACACGCTCTGCACTCATCGACCTGGAGTGTGTGATGGAGACCACAAGTGACTGCTGACAGGGTTAACACCCAACAATAGACTAACACACACACACGCACGCACACAAACACACATTCATATATAAACACAAACACCAGCACCACAACATCACAGCGACACATGAAGCACGAGCACCGGCCATGCAAGCAGCAACAACACAAACCCTGTGTGTGTGTGTGTGTGTATGTGTGTGTGTGTGTGTGTGTGTTTAATTGCACTGAACACACACATGTTCGGCAGGTGTGTGTGTGTGTTCAATGGAGGTGTGTTTATTAGCAGCAGCTCCTACAGCCCAACAGACCCTCCTGCTGCGCTGACAGGATGTGGAGCCTGTGTGACGGTGTGGTAGAAGCATGGGCGTAGGAAGCAGAGTGGGTGGGACAATGTAAACAGAGGAGATGTCACTTCCTGTATTCTGGTCCTTTTACTTTGAAAAACCCCAAATGTCAAAGTGCATCCTCGAATAAACTACATTAATCGTCGAATCATTTCTACTATTATGAAGAGTCAGCCGGACCTGAGACCGGAGTCTCAAAGCTACATGATGATGTTTGTGGCTCAGGGCCCTGATAAATAGCTTTCTGGCTAAAAGGCTGAAACCCAAATCTAATAAAATATTGAAATTAATGTTTTGACACAATAAATCACCAACAATGACTTTAAGGGGTTGATGCTTTTTGCTGTTTTTGAATGTAAATACAACTGACTCAAACGTACCAGTCTGTGATAAATTGTGCCCAAAGCAGCAGGCGTGTGGGTCTATGCCTAAAATACATGACCATCATTGAGGGTGCGTAGTGGATGTACAGTTTGACAATGAGCATGGCCTGGGATGATACACCTCGGAGTTGTACTGACATTAAGTTATCAAATAAATGATGCTCTGTCCGTGTTGGTCACATGGTGCACCTGGACGGAAATGTTTCCTATTTAATGTCCCATTGATTTCAATAACAGTGTGATAAGAGAGCCTGCATCACAAATGACTCAGTCTGCCTACATGTGACGAGGGCTGGTGGAGCGATCATTATTTAGTGAACAGTTAAGTATTGTATTCTTTTCCACTGATGATAATAATAAGCCAGCCAGCTCTCTGTTCAGAGCTAACGTTAATTATCTCAAGTGACAGAAATCAACATCATGCTAATTTGTTGGGCCAACCAGACACTGATTTGTCAGAATAGGGAGCGCCTGCTTCATTGATTACAAGTCTCTGCTGTAAGTTAGCTGGAGCTAACAGCAGCGACGGTGACTTACTTCTTTCTTCTTCAAAAATCTCCTCATGTCCATTTCTGTTCTGTCAGATTTCTCTGGGAATCAAAACATTAGTGTCAACGCTGCCGTGTGGATGTGCAGGTGCACTATGCAGCTGAGAGCTGCCTGTGTACAAGGTAGCAGTGAAAACGTGGAATAGAACATCCTTAAATGGGAATTCTCCCAATGAGCAGGTGGAACGGATTTGACTGAATGCGGGGTGCCGTGTATTTGCTGGAGGCGCGGTGCTGTGTATTTGCTGGATGCGGGGTGCTGTGTATTTGCTGGAGGCGCGGTGCTGTGTATTTGCTGGAGGCGTGGTGCTGTGTATTTGGTGGAGGCGCGGTGCTGTGTATTTGCTGGAGGCGCGGTGCTGTGTATTTGCTGGATGCGGGGTGCTGTGTATTTGCTGGAGGCGTGGTGCTGTGTATTTGGTGGGGGCGCGGTGCTGTGTATTTGCTGGATGCGGGGTGCTGTGTATTTGCTGGATGCGGGGTGCGGTGTATTTGCTGGATGCGGGGTGCTGTGTATTTGCTGGAGGCTGTGTTGTGCCTCTTCAGTCATGGTTGGCTGAAGTCATTAGGGTGTTTAATGGGTCAGGTGATGTTGGCAGATTTATAGAGTGCTACATGAAGGTTTGTGTTAATAAAGACTGTGTGTGTTGATAAGGAGTGTATGTGCGCAGGTGTTGCTAACAGCAGGTCATTAGACAGAACTGTCACCGCGGTAACCCGGGGGCTGTTGCCATGGGAGCAGATAAAAAGGTTGTGATACCTTTTTACCAAAACTCCATCCCTTCAATTAACCTCAGTGCACACACACACACACACGCACACACACACACACACACACACACACAGGATAAACACACACAGATATTCAGAACTCTCTGTGCTCAGCCGACCAGTCACAGGTAGATGTCAGCAGCTGATGAGAAGCACATGAGCGAAATGAGCTTCAACAGAAAAGGAAAAAGGAACAGGAAGGAAGGAGAGAGGAGGAGAGGAAGTAGGAAGCGAGATACCTTCTGAGGAACAGTTCCTGCCACAAGCGCTCTGCAGAATATAGAAGATCTCACGGAAAGACCTGGAACCTTCCAGGAGAAGCATCAGGAGAGAGAGGAGAGAGGCATGAGACAGGAAGACAGACTGGAAGGACAGACGGACAGACAGACAGACAGACAGGCTGTCAGGAGGAAGAGGTGATGAAGGTGAGACAGGTGTGATGCTCTGTGTGCCTCTGACAGGATGTGGTTTGGTGCTGCTGTTGGAGGATATAAATTGTAGAACTGAGGTCAGTTTACACTCATGTGTTCATAACTCATGCAGCACAGAGACGCTGCGTGACATCTGACATCTCTGGATAGTTATATATCAGATAGTTAAAAGTTACTGTAACATTGTAGTTATATTTTCATACCTTACAGCGCAATGCACAGAAACTGCTGAGTGTCTCTCATGTTCATAAAGGCTTTGTTTTATTTATTTACAAACGTATTTAAGTGCTTCATGGGTATTATTTATATTTACATATAGTATAAATGTAAACATTAAGAGTTCATATTAATACCATGTTTCTGCTTTTATCTGTGCTCACACAGTACACGTCTCTCTCTCCTGTGTCTCTCGTCCTCTCTCTGTTTTACCTCCTGTTTTGTCTGATTATTAACATCGCATACACAAACTGTTTACTGTCAGTTTATTTAGATCATTATATTTATGAAGGCTGCTGTAAAGAGCTTTAATGTGTCTGTGTGTGTGTGTGTATAATGTTTACTGAACATCTTCCAAAACCTCCATCCACAGAGAGGCAGAGAGTAACAGCGGCTGGAGAGGGACTTTAAAGAGAGAGTGAGAGTGCAGACATTTAAAGACAGTAGATGACCACATACATTCAGAGAAAGAAGAAGAGAGAGAGAAAAGATGTACAAAGATATTAAAAGGGAGAGAGATTGACAGAGACATTCAGAGAACGAAGAACAGATAAAGACATGAGGAGAGAGAGAGAGACGGACAGATCTATGGAGAGCTGGAAACAGGAGCAGAAGGTATCTCCAGCTGGATTCACACTGACTGTCACTGCTCAGCCACAACAGAAGGAAAGATGGAGGTGCATTGTGGGAGCTGCAGTCCTTCCCGGTCCTGTTGTTGCATGCTCCCTGCTGGAGATCTGTCAGCGTCCATGTTTAATTCAAACTAATAGAATTAGAATCAGACGTGTGATAATTACAGTTATTAAATGTGTGTGAGCACAGTGAGAGCGTAATCTGCTTAATCCTGTCACAGAGTCAACTCTGACACTTCAAAGGCTCTAAGTCTCAGCTGCTTTACAAGGACACATAAAGAAGACTAAACCTCTTACAGGATAACATACACGTCTGTCAGCTTCTGTCGCCATGGTGACGGGGATGGGTGGAGCAGAACAGATCATGCAGCGAGGCCACAGTACCTGAGCTGCATCCCATAGTACACACGCCGACACACACCATGCACCAGTTCACACACACACACACACACTGCCGCACACAGAAACCAGGCTCCTCACGTACGGCGGGAGTTTACCTGTTATGTCGAACCACAAGGGGGCGGAGCTCTGCTGCAGGGAGACTACGCCCACGATCTCAGCCACCTTGTCGTTCTCCATGACGGTGAAGTTGTAGAACTGCTCGTCGAAGAGCAGCGGGAGGGGGGAGGGGGGAGGCCGACGGATCCACTCGATGTGCAGACGAGCTGTGGACGACTTCTGAGGACGGCCGTTATCTGTCGCTTTGATCTGAGGAGAGGAACAGGTGAGACAGGTATGACCCACTGACTGACAGCACGCCTGCAGCTCTCAGGCTCACACAGAAAACACACGGTCCCTGGCAGAGATACGTAGTGTGGCACCAGGCAGGATTCTCTCATGAATTTAAGATTTAAGATCAAACATAAAACTTTGAGTGAAGAGGAGTCACTGACCTGTCAGCGGGTTTTAATGGTTATTAAAGGTTCACGTACGGTCAGGATGTCGTAGCTCCCTGCACTGAAGGCCTTGCGTGAAGACACGACGGCCGTCTTTGGGTCGATGAAGAACTTCCCGTCCTCGTTCCCGTCCACGATGCTGTAGGAGAGGTCGCTGTTGGGCCCATCGTCGCGGTCATAGGCGAACACTCGATAGATTGGCTCGCTCTTCTTCCTCCTCTCTCGCTCGGGAAGTTTGACCTGGTAGACCTTCTCTGGAAACATGGGCTTGTTGTCGTTTTCATCCAGAACCTGAACCATGACCCAGACTGTGCTCTGCCGGGGACTGGGACCGCCATCCGACACCAGTACCTGCAGGGTGAAACAGAGTGACTTAACACATACACATGCACACTGGATGTAGTCCAGATCAGAGACTGGGTCCTCTGAAGGACCGTCCCTCAGAGGACCCCAGGTCCAGCTAAAAGACTCCTGAATAGTGTTGCATTCAGGTGCTCCTTGTAACTTGTAACAAACTATCCTGACTTTTGACCTCCTGAAGGCATCATCCTCTAAAGTTGGATAAATTAAGTCAGAGCAGACGACCTACACCGAGTCAGTCCTCGGTGACTTACTGATGTACCTGCGGCCCGTGCAGTCAGGCATGATGGCTTTTTGTTTTCTAACAACAATCAAGAAGAGGGGGCCGCAGTGATGAGAGGACCGCTTGTTTAAATGACCAGGTTCATGTCATTCACCTGATGCTCTTCCTCCCTATGGTGAGATGGGCGAGCGAGCGCTGTCCACTCTCTCTGAGCTTCTTCAGTCTGATAAATAAACTGTGGTTAGCTACAAACAGAATCTCTCTCTGTGGGAAACCTCATGGTGAACGAGCTCATTAGCAGCTAATGAATTAGCCACGGGCACAGACTGTTGAGCTGTGATAAGTTAGCGCTGGCTAACCCCTCCCTCGTCTCAAGCTCCTCCCTCTCTTCCAAATATGGTCACTTCTGGCTCCAGAAAACATGGCGGCGTTCAAAATGTCGAACTCAAGGCTTCAAAAAGGTAGTCGATAAACCGATGTGTGACATCACTGTGACATCACTGCGCCACCGTCCTTTATCTACACAGTTTGTTTTGGACATGAATGAAGCAGGAAGCAGCTGCTCACACATGTAAGAGACAAAAACAGTCTGTAAGATGTTACAACATAGTCTGAACAGAGATAAGTTACAGACAGTGATGAATCTGTGTTGGTCCTGTTCTCTGCTGCTCTCGTCACTCTCTGAAAAATACCGTATAAAGCAGACGATCTGTCTTCTGTGCTCTGGCAGCCGGTTAATTAAGCTCCTGTTCTCCTGAAATGATGAATAAGGTGATCACTGAGGGGCGGAGCCAACCAATGAGAGCCACACAGCACACACAAGTTTATATTAATTTATATTCATTTAGCGGGACGTGTGCGATCACTTCTCAGCCCGTCACAGACTCAGCAGCCGCTCATTTCCCCTGAGCTTCGTTTCAGAAAACCATCTGTCCTGTGAGGAAGACCGGAGACGAGCAGCAGCTCTGACGTTTCAACTCATGTGGCTGCTCAGCAGGCGGAGGAGGCGTTCAGTTATAGAGAATATGAGAGAGGAGGAGGACAAACATGCCACACACAGCTGAAATCAGCTGATTCTAGTGTTGCATGAATTAAAACTCCATCAGTGCTGAACAGATGACGACAGAGGACGAGAGAGAGGGCGAGAGAGAGGACGACAGAGGGGACGACAGGGAGGGCGACAGAGAGGAAGACAGAGAGGACGACAGAGAGGGCGACAGAGAGGAAGACAGAGAGGACGACAGAGAGGACGACAGAGAGGACGACAGAGAGGAAGACAGAGAGGAAGACAGGGAGGAAGACAGAGGGGACGAGAGAGAGGAAGACAGAGAGGACGACAGAGAGGAAGACAGGGAGGACGAGAGAGAGGAAGACAGGGAGGACGACAGAGAGAATGACAGAGAGGAAGACAGGGAGGAAGACAGAGAGGAAGACAGGGAGGACGACAGAGAGGACGACAGAGAGAACGACAGAGAGGAAGACAGGGAGGAAGACAGAGAGGAAGACAGGGAGGGCGACAGAGAGGAAGACAGGGAGGACGAGAGAGAGGAAGACAGAGAGGACGACAGAGAGGACGACAGGGAGGGCGACAGAGAGGAAGACAGGGAGGACGAGGGAGAGGAAGACAGAGAGGGCGATAGAGAGGGCGACAGAGAGGACGACAGAGAGGAAGACAGGGAGGACGACAGAGAGGACGACAGAGAGGACGACAGAGAGGAAGACAGAGAGGACGACAGAGAGGAAGACAGAGAGGAAGACAGGGAGGACGAGAGAGAGGAAGACAGAGAGGACGACAGAGAGGGCGACAGAGAGGACGACAGAGAGGAAGACAGAGAGGACGAGAGAGAGGACGACAGAGAGGAAGACAAAGAGGACGACAGAGAGGAAGACAGAGAGGAAGACAGAGAGGACGAGAGAGAGGACGACAGAGAGGATGACAGAGAGGAAGACAGAGAGGACGAGAGAGAGGACGACAGAGAGGAAGACAAAGAGGACGACAGAGAGGACGACAAAGAGGACGACAGAGAGGACGACAGAGAGGAAGACAGGGAGGAAGACAGAGAGGACGAGAGAGAGGACGACAGAGAGGAAGACAAAGAGGACGAGAGAGAGGACGATAGAGAGGGCGACAGAGAGGAAGACAGAGGGGACGACAGGGAGAAAGACAGAGAGGACGAGAGAGAGGAAGACAGAGAGGAAGACAGAGAGGAAGACAGAGGGGACGACAGAGAGGAAGACAGAGAGGACGAGAGAGAGGACGACAGAGAGGAAGACAGGGAGGACGAGGGAGAGGAAGACAGAGAGGGCGATAGAGAGGGCGACAGAGAGGACGAGAGAGAGGAAGACAGGGAGGACGACAGGGAGAACTAACCCTAACCCCAGCACACATACACACACAGAGCATGCACACATACACACACACATACACACACACACACACACACACACACACACACACACACACACACACACACACACACACACACACACACTGTCTCACATTGAACTGAGAGTCAGCAGCACATTTATCTGCAGTCAGAGCAGAGACAGTTTCACATTAGTGTCTAATAGAGAGCAACACACGCTCCCCATCCACAGACCGCCTCTATTACCAACATAATACAACCCTCAGAGTGTGTGTGTGTGTGTGTGTGTGTGTGTGTGTGTGTGTGTGTGTGTGTGTGTGTGTGTGTGTGTGTGTCTGTGTGTGTGTGTGTGTGTGTGTGTGTGTGTGTGGTGGACATGGGGGAGCTGGTTTGTTCTCATCTAAATCCTGCCAGCCGAAGGATTGGAGCACAGACTCATGGTTGTCACCCTCGCAGGGGACGTTAGAGCCCGTTAGAGCAGCGTCCCTGAGAGTCCTCGGCTTTATCACAGACTGCATAGAGGAAGTGAACACAGCCACCCGGACGTCACCCACTGGTTTGTACAATTATGAAGCCCCTTGACTTGGAGCAGAGAGGAGGGTGGGATACCAGCCAATCAGTGCCAACATATAAATGACAGTATGAGAGTACAAACTGTGTCAGACTTGTTGGACGGTCTGTTGTTTGTTTAGTTTTGTATGTCATTGATTTTCTGACTAAAGATCAACAATATTTCAACTGACATTAAACCACAAAAATAACTACATATGGCAGGTGACTGGTTGGTATTTTGACAGTTTATACACTGCTTAAAACGGCTTATTACATTATTATTATTTTTATATTTATTTCTATTTCTATTTGCAGTTTGATCTAATACATTTTTCTTTTATACACACACAAAAAAAACATGTCAACGGTGAGTTTGGATCCCATAATGTTTGGACTGTAATCGCAGCTCGTTACCCAGTGAGCTCACTCTGCCTTCTGTGCTGATGGTGCAATAAATATTTCATTCAAAAACTTTCTTCCACAATACTAAAAAAACTGTACAGAGGCTACGAACTTTGTGTCTGTGTGTTTCTAATTACATCTAATAATAATACTTACTACGTGTGTGTGGACGCTTAACAAAATGTCTCCAACAGTGACAGACGTGTGTACACGCGTACCAAAATTTACCACAAAAAATGACTAAATTTACCATTATGTTAATCACGCGTGCACACACACGTTGCTGCGTATGTGTCTGCTAAAATTGATATGGATAGAACTCCATATACACGCAAACGCACGCGCACACACTTGTACTGTACATCCAGTGTGTCCTCACCTCTAAGACGTGTTCTGTTTGTTGTTCTCGGTCCAGTTTCCTGGAGGTCGTCGTGATCAAACCTGAGACAGAAAACAGAAAACTGTTAGAAACCAGAGTACACACACACACACACACACACACACACACACACACACACTCCTGTGCCTGTAGTCTAAATAAACACAGTGACATGGTGATGATAAGTGTGTCAGACTCGACGGCTGACTCGTCCAGATGACACGTAATAAAAGAAACGGTGGAGGAGGAGGAGGAGGAGGAGGAGGAGGAGGAGGTGGAGGAGGAGCTGTGATTTTTATACACTGTGATCATTTAATATGTTCTCTGTTGTACTTGTGTGATCGGCTCTGCTGGTTAAAAAGGAGAGTTAGTGAGACAGGATGGAGAGTGCGTGGCCTCAGGGCGAGGTCATGATGAAGGTTGAATGATCTGTTTTCAGGAGGAGTCCATCAGAGCAGCAGACATCAGAGTGACCTGGAACAGTAACATACAGCACAGAACTGCAGCTGGAGGACACTCGGACCTTGCTGCCACCAACAGTCTGCAGGAAACCAAAATACAGCTTCCAGTTCAGCCATCAGAGAGCAGAGCATACAACACCAGAGACCATGTTTGATATCACAGCTCCAAACACTCTACGATGAATGTTTCCCAAACCCACACACACGTCTCATTGGCTGTGAGGACAGGAAGTGTGTGAATGAATCAGCGTTTCTGTCTTTGACAAAGGAACTGTCAGACCTGATGGTCGACAGAGGATGAAGAAGTCCCTCAGCTCCACGCCCTGATCGCCCGGCGTGCACAGGTGAGAAACTCATGAACGTATGTCCTCCAGGAGAGACCCTTTAAAAACATCCCCTCCTCTCCATCACACCTGATTTCAAACTTAAGATAACATAAACCAAAGATAACATCAGTGGAGTTAATATAAAGATGATATACTTCGATTGAACACCACTGAGTGTACCGTTGGTAAAAGACTTCCTGTATGAAATCAGAGGGAGGGATGGATTCTGCATTTTTAAACCTACACAGAGATGAAGCTGTAGAGC
>NW_027211700.1:147500-170000 GCF_022749685.1 Semicossyphus pulcher | reverse complement strand
TTAGACCAGTTTCAGCAAAACACAGAAAACTGCACTCACAGTATACTTTCTGAGTCTGCACCAGCACGGCAACCATGAAAACACCTCTCCATCTCAGCTGGAAGAGGGTGGCATCCTCCAGATAAAAGAAGCTCTTCTCTTGAACAAATTCTTCTCCCCACAGAAATATCCATCAATAGTTGACAAAACATGATTAAAATACAACAAAAATAAAGTAAAGATTCAGAGAAATTCAGAGCTACCAGACTTTGCGGCTACCAGTTGAAGCGCATGTTCTAAAAAATTACTGTCTGGTTCTGTATTTCTAACAGTACAGATATAACACAGCATCATCACCTGTTGGGCTCTGTAACATATTATACTGTAAGACAACTGTGGAACATGTGTGCAGATCAAAGACTGCCCTCTACAGCTCAGACAGGTTGAAGAACTTGTGCATGAACAATGAGTAAAAAGGACGTAGATCAGCTGGTCGGCGAGAGATCAAGAAAGATGTTCACCAGAGACCCTCTAAGAGAGACCATCTCCCCCCAATACCACCTGTGATCATGACTGAGACCATGGAGGCAGTAAAACGCTGAATAAGAAGTTTGAAAGGTGCCTGACAGAGGACCGGCACATCAACCGAATGGGAAAGTGCAAACGCTTAATGAATCTGAAAGTGAACATGAAAACAATAAAATAGAATAGAATAGAATAGAATAGAATAGAATAGAACTTTATGACTCCTGAAGGAAATTCTTGTGCCAGGTTGCTCCGAAGTTACAGTACAAAAACAAAAAATACCAAATAAGTCAAATATAAGTGAAATATATGATATAAAGTGTATAGAGGTTAAATGCTGAGAGACAGTCCCTGATATAATAACAATAGTACAATAGTTACAGAATAAAGTAATGGTGGCAGTTACACTGACAGTGAAAATAAGAAGTAATGAAAACCTTAAACTGCACCAGATCAATTGAGACATGACATAAATATGTAACAGTGCACGCTAAAAGAGTTATATTGCACAGCATAGTGAAAGTTAAGTCATTTGCACATAGTTATAAATAAGTGGTGGTATTGCACGTATAATGCATTCTATTGATATAAATAAAGCCTCTACTATTAAGGGA
Organism: Semicossyphus pulcher; assembly: GCF_022749685.1. Taxonomy (NCBI): domain Eukaryota; kingdom Metazoa; phylum Chordata; class Actinopteri; order Labriformes; family Labridae; genus Semicossyphus; species Semicossyphus pulcher. The sequence continues at coordinate 168,882 of NW_027211700.1, read as the reverse complement.
GATATTGCACATCATAAGGAAAGAAATATATCCTGATATTGAAAAAGTGTTATAGCTCATGATATTAGTTAGATTATTAGATATTAGTTTTATTATATCTGTAATGGAGAAGTTGCATGTGATGATGAAAGGGCGGTCTAAGAGCCGCATTTAAAGTTACTTGGTTTATTTCTGTTTACAGGATATATTGATTATTTACGTTGAATTATTAAGTAAAAGCAATTAATTTTATTTGTAGCCGTAAGTGTGTGCCCTCCTCGCTCCTCAGGTGGTGAGGGCGGGACTTAACCTATAAGTTTGGAAGGCGGATGTGAGACGGGGAATTGACAGCTGGAAGCAGCGATACTGTCATTGATCGCAGCATCATCAGATCAATACAACATCATATTTTGCTTTACTTTTTGGGTTTTCATGGTTTTGATAATAAATTCCGTTTATTCGAAAACGACATGGCTCGCTGGATCTTTTGTGACTGCGCGTCAGACACACTGCTCACCCCAACCCGGATAAAAGACAAATAGGACAGGAGTTACAGGACAAACTTATAATTGGAGTTTTTTGGCCACTACATTAAGTCAATGACAAGCTGTGGACCCAAACTGGAGGACTTTTGGTGGATCAAGTAAATAAAAGAGAAAGGAAAAGCTGATGCGTCCAACACGTGAACGAAACAAAGGAACAAAGAAACTCTTCAGAAGAGGTATGTGGCTCCAAATTAAACATACCTGAAACATTATTCGTTTGGACAAAAATATCTGAAAACGAATGTCACCGCTGATTTTTGTGTTAATGGACTGTGATCTTTTTATTTGTTTATTTTTCTCGGACGTGGCCAAACAATTGAGAGCGGTGAAACGAGCCACGCATGAATGAAATTATGAATGAAACTAAGTTGATTAATGAAATACAGGGACAACGGAAAGAATAAGAGCCGATTCTGAACTTTTTGTGGAAGTTTGTTTGTGAACAAAATGGCAAGTTCAGATGAGACAGAAGTGAGTCCTGCTAAAGACATGGACGAGGCTGCCGCGCGCATCATCATTGACCGCAGCATCATCAGATCAATACAACATCATATTTTGCTTTACTTTTTGGGTTTTCATGGTTTTGATAATGAATTCCGTTTATCCGAAAACGACATGGCTCGCTGGATCTTTTGTGACTGCGTGTCAGACACACTGCTCACCCCAACCCGGATAAAAGACAAATAGGACAGGAGTTACAGGACAAACTTATAATTGGAGTTTTTTGGCCACTACAGGCGGGGTTGTTGTCAGGGTAACATAGTTAAAATCCCCAGAGATCGCGATGAAGGCGATGAGTGCAGAGTCTGTTGCCATCGCCAAGTTGATGACGTCAACAGCCCGCAACACGTCAGCCGCGGGAGGAATGTAAACGACAATGACAATGGCCGGAGTGAATATGGACGGAGACTTACAGCTAACAGTTCGATGTCCGTGCTGCACACACTTTCTTTTACACTAGAACTGCCAAGAGCATCTGTGTCCTTTTGTTCTTGTTAATGGGCTGATGATGTCGTCACTTTACATCTCAAGGACACCATTCGACCCAGTGCAATGTCCAAACCGATGACAATAATTACTTTATTGGGGTTGCCTGCCATGCTTATGATCATTTATAGCTTTTACGAAATAAAAAGACTGCTTACCACTTTTTGAGAACAGTCTCCATATGCACAGGAAGCCTACCTGCACTGTGCGCTCCGCCAACAGTTTGCTCTGTTGGCACGGTGCCATCTCGCACCCTCTCCGTTCTCTCCAAAAGAGAAAAGGGATCTGTGCGTCTTGGTATGTGTTTAGTCTGCTCAGTTCGGGCCTCATACACTGCCATACACACTGCATCATACACTGCCTCACACACTGCCTCATACACTGCCTCACACACTGCCTCACACACTGCCTCATACTCTGCCATACACACTGCCTCATACACTGCCTCACACACTGCATCATACTCTGCCATACACACTGCCTCATACACTGCCTCACACACTGCCTCATACTCTGCCATACACACTGCCTCATACTCTGCCTCACACACTGCATCATACTCTGCCATACACACTGCCTCATACACTGCCTCACACACTGCCTCATACACTGCCATACACACTGCATCATACACTGCCTCATACACTGCCTCATACTCTGCCTCACACACTGCCTCATACTCTGCCATACACACTGCCTCATACTCTGCCTCACACACTGCCTCACACACTGCCTCATACTCTGCCTCATACTCTGCCTCATACACTGCCTCATACTCTGCCATACACACTGCATTATACACTGCCTCATACTCTGCCTCACACACTGCCTCATACTCTGCCTCATACTCTGCCTCATACACTGCCTCATACTCTGCCTCATACTCTGCCTCATACACTGCCTCATACTCTGCCATACACACTGCATCATACTCTGCCTCATACTCTGCCTCACACACTGCCTCATACTCTGCCTCATACACTGCCTCATACTCTGCCATACACACTGCCTCATACACTGCCTCATACTCTGCCTCACACACTGCCTCATACTCTGCCTCATACTCTGCCTCACACACTGCCTCATACTCTGCCATACACACTGCCTCATACTCTGCCATACACACTGCCTCATACACTGCCTCATACTCTGCCTCACACACTGCCTCATACTCTGCCTCATACTCTGCCATACACACTGCCTCATACTCTGCCTCATACACTGCCTCATACACTGCCTCATACACTGCCTCATACTCTGCCATACACACTGCCTCATACTCTGCCTCATACACTGCCTCATACACTGCCTCATACTCTGCCTCATACTCTGCCTCATACACTGCCTCATACACTGCCTCATACTCTGCCATACACACTGCCTCATACACTGCCATACACACTGCATCATACACTGCCTCACACACTGCATCATACTCTGCCATACACACTGCCTCATACACTGCCATACACACTGCATCATACACTGCCTCATACACTGCCTCACACACTGCCTCACACACTGCCTCATACTCTGCCTCATACTCTGCCATACACACTGCATCATACTCTGCCTCACACACTGCCTCATACTCTGCCATACACACTGCCTCATACACTGCCTCATACACTGCCTCACACACTGCCTCATACTCTGCCATACACACTGCCTCATACACTGCCTCATACACTGCCTCACACACTGCCTCACACACTGCCATACACACTGCATCATACTCTGCCTCATACACTGCCTCATACACTGCCTCATACTCTGCCATACACACTGCCTCATACACTGCCTCATACACTGCCTCACACACTGCCTCACACACTGCCATACACACTGCATCATACACTGCCATACACACTGCATCATACTCTGCCTCATACACTGCCTCATACACTGCCTCACACACTGCCTCATACACTGCCTCATACACTGCCTCACACACTGCCCCATACACTGCCTCACACACTGCCTCACACACTGCATCATACACTGCCTCACACACTGCAATACACACTGCATCATACTCTGCCTCACACACTGCAATACACACTGCATCATACACTGCCTCACACACTGCAATACACACTGCATCATACTCTGCCTCATACACTGCCTCACACACTGCCTCACACACTGCCTCACACACTGCCTCATACTCTGCCTCATACACTGCATCATACTCTGCCATACACACTGCATCATACTCTGCCATACACACTGCCTCATACTCTGCCATACACACTGCCTCATACACTTCCTCATACACTGCCTCACACACTGCCTCATACACTGCCTCACACACTGCCTCACACACTGCCTCATACTCTGTCTCATACAGCTCAAACATGTGGAGGTTAGAGGAGACACATGGAGTAGAGGATTTACAACAGAAACACAACCCTCACGCAGTGAGTGTGTGTGTGTGTGTGTGTGTGCGTGCATGCGTGTGATTAGCATATAGATAGGATTACTGAGGCCTGTGTGATAAATGAAGGGCTGAAGGCTTCTACCATACCTACAGTTTATTTACAGTGTGAAGGTGCAGAGAGAAAGAGGCTGACAGAGGAGATCACAGAGGTCAAACACACATACACACGCACGCACACAAACACACACACACACACACACACACACACACACACACACACGCACTACATTCTGCTTTGTCTCATACATGAAGGTTAAAGCTGCATGAATCACAGGTCTGTTTAGAGTGAGTCTGCATGGGGAATGGTTCAGACTGGTTCATTAATGAGCAGTGTTACAGATGCTCTGCTCTGACTCATAATGACAGAAAATAGAGAGAATAGGACAAAGTAATGAGCACGTGTTTACGCTCTGTCCTCATCCACAGCTCTGTACTGATCAATAATATTCTAACAAGCATTCTGACAGCTCAGAGAACCTGCGAGCTCCTGCAGCATCGTGCTAACAGCAGGTCAGACACTGTCCTCATCAACGTTTGTTCTGCAGCTAAAGGTTGTTAACACTCACACAGCTGTCAGCTGATCTCCAGAGAAGATCCTATGTGCCTGTTGGGTTTGGAGGAAACATCCAGGACATTTTCATAGATAGAGAATGGCACAGACACAGACTCCAGCATCAGCTTCAGATACTGCCTAAAGTCCAGTATCTGGTATCTGGAAGCTCTACAGACAGTGCACCCATCTGATACCAAAGAGGTCAGTTATCAGGTGACAACAGGCAACAACAGTGTGATGCTGCAGAGTGTAACGTCAGTCACAGCTAACAAAGTGTCAGCAATCAGAGTTCATTAACCAAACAAATATTAATACGTGTGTAATCTATCTATGTAATGTGATTAACATCAGGAAGGAACATAAACCGTCAAACACAGTGAAACACATCTGATTAGAAAGAAACTGTTTGAACCAGGAGCAATCAGGTGACTGCAGAGTGTAAACCAGCTCTGTGTGTGTGTGTGTGTGTGTGTGTGTGTGTGTGTGTGTGTTACTGTATGCTGAACAGAGAGGAGGTGCTGCTCATCAATGTTTCAATATTACTGTAAAATGCTGTAATATATTGAACCTCTGACACACAGACATGATGAGGAGAAGCAGGAGGAGGTTCAGGAGGAGTCAGAGTGTGAAGACAGAAGGAGAGAAGGAGTGTTTAATGAGACGATGAGCGTGAGGAGCACTCTCACAGATCGACTACACACGAGATAAAAATAGCAGCAGCCAATTATAACTGCTCGCCTCCGCTGCAGAAAACACTGTGTGTGTGTGTGTGTGTGTGTGTGTGTGTGAGTGCGTGCGTGCGTGTGTGTGGGTATGTGAGCACATGGTTCAGACCGTACTGCAGCTGCTGATCCTCCCAGCATCCTTCACTGCTCCATTCTCCCTCCTGCTCACTGTAAGCTCACGTTAAACACACTGTGCACTAAACAGACATTCACTGTGATGTCATCATGAGGTGTTATTATAAGCTGAGTGTAAGAGAACTGTTGATGATGTCAGACACAGAGATGTGACATCATCTGCTGGCTCTCACTGACTCCGCCCCCTCCTGTCTCGATCGTTGCTTGTGCTGTATTAACTCTCAGATGTAGGTCGCTTTGGACAAAAGCGTCTGCTACATGAAACTGTAACACTGTAGCATTGTATAACCTGACACTACCTGATCTGTGCTGCCTGCTGAACTCTCAGCACAGAGTGATAGAGTCACAGAGTGAGGCTGGTTAGCAGGTTGATTACAACAGTAACCTCCTCACATAGACAGAGGATCTATTCAGAGTCAGAGTTTCTACGCTGTAGAAAGATGACATACTGTATCTGATGTATTTACACCTTTCAGCACCTTAGACGCACTTTGGATTTAAATTTCCTTTCATGTTGCTCTCAGCTTTCATTAAGCCAGATACCTCCACAACGTGTCTTTGTTCACACATTTAATCACAGTTTCTGCTTCAAACTTTCTTTATGATGTTTTCAACTAATATTTTGTTGTTTGGTGAAACACTGATGTTACACACACACACACGCACATGCACACGCACACGCACACACACACCCACACACACACACGCACACCCACACGCACACCCACACACACACACACACGCACACACACACGCACACCCACACGCACACCCACACCCACACGCACACCCGCACGCACACACCCACACGCACACACACACACACACACATACGCACACACACACACACACACACACACACAGCAGAGCCTAAGTCATACACACACACATATCATCTCTAACCTGTGCGTGAGTTGATGGTGAAAAAGTTCTGGGGGTTTCCGCTGATGATTCTGTAGCTCAGCCTGTCGGCAGGGGAGGGGGGCGTGGCGTCAGGGTCCTGGGCCTGGATCTGGATCACAGAGACATCTCGGGGGGAGTTCTCTGGGACTGACGGTCGATACAGCGGCTCCGAGGTAAGAGGAGCATTATCGTTTACGTCTTCCACCTGCACGAACACCTCGATGGAGGCAAACTGGGGCACCACGCCATGGTCACTGGCGTACACCGTCAGCCAATAGGAGTCCTTGGTCTCCCGGTCCAACATGTCGGTAGTGTAGATCATACCTGGAGGCGAAGGAGACAGTCAGTACTTCAGTGTCTTATTATTCAGACCTGCTGACACAGAGAGGACAGACTGTACTGTACACAGAGAGCAGGAAGTTATCCTACAGACTGTTACTGCAGCAGCACAGACTGTTACTGCAGCTGCACAGACTGTTCCTACAGCAGCACAGACTGTTCCTACAGCAGCACAGACTGTTACTGCAGCTGCACAGACTGTTCCTACAGCAGCACAGACTGTTCCTGCAGCAGCACAGACTGTTCCTGCAGCTGCACAGACTATTACTGCAGCTGCACAGACTGTTCCTACAGCAGCACAGACTGTTCCTGCAGCAGCACAGACTGTTCCTGCAGCAGCACAGACTGTTCCTGTAGCTGCACAGACTGTTCCTACAGCAGCACAGACTGTTCCTGCAGCTGCACAGACTGTTCCTGCAGCTGCACAGACTGTTCCTACAGCAGCACAGACTGTTCCTGCAGCAGCACAAACTGTTCCTGCAGCAGCACAGACTGTTACTGCAGCTGCACAGACTGTTCCTACAGCAGCACAGACTGTTACTGCAGCTGCACAGACTGTTCCTACAGCAGCACAGACTGTTAGTCCATATACAGCCTGAATACAAACAGCCTTCCATATCATTGTAACATCAGCTCAACACAACCAGCAGTGAGATACAGAGGAGACATTTTGTCCACTGGTTCCAGAGGGACTATTTCTTTATAAGAAAGTAGTAGTGTTCAGAGGAGTCTGAACAGTGTCTGGGGTGTAACTCAAAAGAAGATGGATTATTGTGTCATAAACAGAAAAGCTGAAGCTGTGAAATATGGATTTCTGTGTTTGTTAATGAGAAGAAGCCAACATGTCACTGAGACATTACTGTGTAGTCATCCTGTCGTCCACATATGGTCACTTCCTGCTCCAAACAACAAAATGATGACTGCCAAAATGCAAAAGTCCAATCTTAAAAACCAGTAAAAGCAAACATCCACCAGCTCTGCTACAGCCAATTAGCTCGCTCCCCCTCACTACGACCATGTCCACAAATTAGACTCTGAGTGTGCGCGTGCGCATGTGTGTTTAGTGCTCTTTATTAGTCATCTTAAGCAGTAATATTTACTCTGCATATTTGTCTAAGTGGCTGATTCCTCTCTTAAACAAGCACCTGTATCCATGTGGAATCACAGACACACACACACACACACACACACACACACACACACACACACACACACACACACACACACAAACATACACACAGAGGGGTATCTTAAGCATGTAAGTGTAGAGCTCTTAGCCGCTCCATTTGCTCTCATGCTCTAATGGAGACGATCATGAAATATTCACTGAGAGGACTCAGAGCAGCTTCAGAGCTATTACTGTCCCCCATACACCCACCTGTGTGTGTGTGTGTGTGTGTGTGTGTGTGTGTGTGTTTCGAGAGGTGCAACCTGTTCTCTGTGTTTCTCCAGGTGTAGTCTGTGCTGATGGATGAACACAGTGTTCAGCTGTATGGAGCAGTTAACAGTGAAGTATCAGCTGGAACAGAAACTGTTCTCTCTGATGGAACCTCTTTGATTTTCATCCAAACTGATCTCCATGAACAGATTCATAAGATAGATACAGACTCAGTGAGGGACAGGATTCTTTGTGTCTGAAATGTTCTGCTTTGTCGTCTGATTATTAATGTCAGCTGGTGTTTCAGAGCTCTTTGCTTTCATGCAGGAGAAACAGCAAAAGAGGAGGAAGACATCGGCTGAAACACTCCCATCAGCTTTATCTGACAAATTATCTTTTTATTAATCTCTATAAACAGACATCTGCATGCTAACGGCTAACAGTCTGCTCGTAGACGTCATCTCTCAACTCCAGCTCAATTCTCTCTCTAAAGTTTCTATCGCACTGTAAAGCCACCGGAAGCCTGAATAGATGCTCTCTCACTCTCTTCATTCATCTTCATCTCCACACACACACACACACACACACACACACACACACACACACACACACAGAAACTTGAGTTAACAGCTCTGCATTGTCCTGAAACTGTGCATCTCACAGCCTGAACTCCTGCTCAGAATCTGCTTTCCAATTAAGAGTGTGGAATTAAGCAGAAATGTCACAGGAAAGCTCCACTTAAAACCCATGAGAGAGCAGGAAGTGACATCATCTGCTGCTCCTCCAATCAGCCGCAGCTCTCACTCAGCTGCTTCTCAGCTTGGAGCAGAAGCAGAGTGCTGCAGTGCTGCAGTAAAACTCTGAGAGCTCAAAGAGACAGAGAGGAGTATGATGAAGACGAGGGTTCAGTCTCAACTGAGAGTGTCATGATAAACCTGCAGGTTAAATCAGTCAGTCCTGATACCTGATCAGGTGAGTATATTGTGCCTGTTCTTTACATGTCTTCATTTAGAGAAACAGAACATCATGTCCTCATGTGAGTTTCAAACAAACATGCACATTATTTACCAGTGTTAAGGAAACATTAAATATCCAGCTGCTTAAGGTGACTGTCAGACAGTTTGTGACATGTCTGTAACATGGAGTCTGTAACATGATGTCTGTAACATGGAGTCTGTAACATGATGTCTGTAACATGTCTGTAACATGATGTCTGTAACATGGAGTCTGTAATATGATGTCTGTAACATGGAGTCTGTAACATGATGTCTGTAAGATGTCTGTAACATGGAGTCTGTAACATGTCTGTAACATAAGTCTGTAACATGATGTCTGTAACATGTCTGTAACATGATGTCTGTAACATGGAGTCTGTAATATGATGTCTGTAACATGGAGTCTGTAACATGATGTCTGTAACATGGAGTCTGTAACATGATGTCTGTAACATGTCTGTAACATGATGTCTGTAACATGGAGTCTGTAATATGATGTCTGTAACATGGAGTCTGTAACATGATGTCTGTAACATGTCTGTAACATGGAGTCTGTAACATGATGTCTGTAACATGTCTGTAACATGATGTCTGTAATATGATGTCTGTAACATGGAGTCTGTAACATGATGTATGTAACATGTCTGTAACATGGAGTCTGTAACATGTCTGTAACATGATGTCTGTAACATGATGTCTGTAACATGTCTGTAACATGATGTCTGTAATATGATGTCTGTAACATGGAGTCTGTAACATGATGTCTGTAACATGTCTGTAACATGGAGTCTGTAACATGTCTGTAACATGATGTCTGTAACATGATGTCTGTAACATGTCTGTAACATGATGTCTGTAACATGATGTCTGTAACATGTCTGTAACATGATGTCTGTAACATGATGTCTGTAACATGTCTGTAACATGTCTGTAACATGATGTCTGTAACATGTCTGTAACATGATGTCTGTAACATGATGTCTGTAACATGTCTGTAACATGATGTCTGTAACATGGAGTCTGTAACATGATGTCTGTAACATGTCTGTAACATGGAGTCTGTAACATGATGTCTGTAACGTGTCTGTAACATGATGTCTGTAACATGTCTGTAACATGACGTTTGTTTTGTTACTAAGGATTTGAATGAAGGACTTGCATATATTTAATTATAGAGGAGCTACGACAGATTCAACCTATTTTATAGAATTTTCATATTTTTTGATAAAGGAACCGTGATTTACAAATATGATGATTCCGTATGGATGGATGTAGTTCACTCACTGCTTTGTCATGCTAACGTTAGCTCATTAACGCTCCGGTACAAAAGATGGTACTATAGTTCTTGCACCAAACAAATCTGTGATGTTAGCGCATTTTGCGCTATCCGCATTTAGATTCTTGTTACATGCTCCGCCATCTGCAGAGTAAAGAAGAGGAGCGGACAGAGGGGGGAGGGGTAGAGGCCCTGTAGGAGATGTGATTGGGCCAGCTTACTGTCATTATATTTGTTAATGAGGCCGGTTTATGGCAATACGTTTTTTGTCTTTCTTTATTTTTTTTTTTACAATAAATTTAAAAATTTAAATATGCCGGCCCAAAGGTGCGTCGGTCCACCTAAAAAATGTCCGGTATGCCAAGTCCAGCCCTGATGAACCCTCAGCCCTGAGTTAGGTCCGTCACACAGATGATGATCTCTATCTGGATCCTGCAGGTGGTCTGCTTTCATCTGTATCTGTGTTCCCTTATAATGTTCATCTCACTGATAATCTGTTTAAATATTTATTTCAACATTTTAGCATCATGTCTGACAGAGACAGTTCTTCTTTACCTAAAGCTGCTCTGAGGAATTGCCATTTACCTGCAGGATCTTTGGACCATTGAATGTGTTGAACCAAACTTGACCTTTCAGAAGACCATCACTTCATCCAGAGTATACGCATTGGTTCAGACCGTCCCAGCTGTCTTTTAAACCATCACTTCTGCACAATAAGAGCAAGAAATGAGACACCCCCCTCTCTCCCCCCTCTCCCAGGTGCAGTCAGGTGTGAGACTGTCTGGCCTGAGGCCGCCTTGTTCCTGGGGAAGTGCTCTTCACGGAGCAGACACAGTAAATCTCAGGCTTAATTGGGAATTAGCAGCAGATTAATTAAAGCAGTGATGAGTTTCTGTAATCCAGGCAGCGAGGCTCTGAGAGACTCACAGGGAGGCTTTAACTGCTGCTTCTCCAGCGTGGATGTGTTGTACAGACAAACACGCTCAGTCTGCAGTGTTAGTGCATCCTGTATGAGCTATGAGCTGCTATCAGACTTTAATACGACTACATGAGTCCAAACACATTCTTTTCATTCAGAGCATTGACTGTACATGACGGGGGTATAGTGAGGGAGTCCACATGCACAAACATCGGTATATATGTGTATATATGTATGTGTATACATGTTTATATATGTGCATGTGTATATATGTGTGTATATGTGTATGTGTATAAATGTGTATATATGTATGTGTATACATGCGTATATATGTGTATGTGTATACATGTGTATATATGTGTATATATATGTATGTGTATATATGTGTATATGTGTATGTGTATATATGTGTATATATGTATGTGTATACATGTGTATATATGTGTATGTGTATATATGTGTATATATGTGTATGTGTGTATATATGTGTATATATGTGTATGTGTGTATGTGTATACATGTGTATATATGTATGTGTATACATGCGTATATATGTGTATGTGTATACATGTTTATATATGTGTATGTGTATACATGTTTATATGTGTGTATATATGTGTGTATATATGTGAATAATATGTTTGTGTTAAGTTAATGTGTCCTGTTTAGGACATCATCACATCACTGCAAAATCTAAAATTTAACTTTTAATTAATTAATTCCCTTGACGCTGTGTCACAAAAGCCGTTCAGCGTTCAGATTTCCCAACTTCCTCGAATGCATCAGATCGTTCCGACCCGATTCTCCTCTTGAGGACAGACCTGACCAAGCTTGAATTTTTACTTCTTACTAAGCTGCATCATGATGTTGAAACAGGGCAAGGGCAGGGCAGGGTTTCTCTTTTAGCACGCCGAAAAGGAAGTCTTGACGGGCAGTCGATTATCGCTTACTGCCCGGCACGTTCACCGGTGTCCCCAGAGGCTATATCGTCTCAGACTGTAGCAAATGGATCCGAGATTGTATAGACTATAACCAGCTTCCTGGTGAGATTATTTTATCCATGCCAATGTGGCGAATGTTGCTGAGTGCTACTCATGGTGGATTCTCTGTAAATAACATAACAAAGAGTACGGTGTAGACCTGCTCTGTTTGTCAAGTGTCTTGAAATAACTTTGGTTGTGATTTCGCTATACAAATAAAATTTGATTGATTGATTGATTGATTAATTATTTCCCATCATGCAGCTGGTGGACATTAACAAAAAGAAAAACAAACAGTGGAGCAGAAACAGAAGCAGCTTTTGTCCACAGCTGCTCCTGTGCGTGTAGTGGTTTGTGTTGTCTGTGCTGATTGAGGTCAGAACGTTAGCTGGGTTAGCATTAAATCACCAGGCTGCTAACAAAGCATTTCATGCCTACCTACTTCAAACCTTCACCGGTTCCCCGGCGCTAACCGCCACTGTGCTAACACCCTGTGCTACCAGCAAGCAAGCGTCCATCATGGCGCCTCATTTAGTTGTCCGCATTAGTGAAATTAGAGCTTTAAAAGCTCAAAGGCCAACATTATATGTTCAAAGTGTAAAAAGCAATAAAGTTAGAATAACTACTAAGTACCATTGATTCACTCACAGAAAGTGCTTCATTTATACAGCAGGCTGTTCATTTGTGAGACACTCAGAGAATAACTGAGTGGTAATCTCTCTGACCTTCACTGGAGGACTTTCTTTCTTCACTCTGCTGAGCCGCTCAGAGTGTTTCCCTCACACAGACACAGGAATCCCCCGAGGACTCAGAGAACACAGAGTGAAAGAAGAAGGTCACACTGAAGGCTGCGAGTGCAGCAAGAGAGTTCTGCTTCAGTCCACAGAGGAGCACCACAGCTCAGTGCAAACACACTGCATCATCAACACACCTGCATCATCAACACACCTGCATTAAGAACACACCTGCATCATCAACAAACCTGCATTAAGAACACACCTGCATTAAGAACACACCTGCATCATCAACAAACCTGCATCATCAACACACCTGCATTAAGAACACACCTGCATCATCAACAAACCTGCATCATCAACACACCTGCATTAAGAACACACCTGCATCATCAACACACCTGCATCATCAACACACCTGCATTAAGAACACACCTGCATCATCAACACACCTGCATCATCAACACACCTGCAATAAGAACACACCTGCATCATCAACAAACCTGCATCATCAACACACCTGCATTAAGAACACACCTGCATCATCAACACACCTGCATTAAGAACACACCTGCATCATCAACAAACCTGCATCATCAACACACCTGCAATAAGAACACACCTGCATCATCAACAAACCTGCATCATCAACACACCTGCATTAAGAACACACCTGCATCATCAACACACCTGCATTAAGAACACACCTGCATCATCAACAAACCTGCATCATCAACACACCTGCATTAAGAACACACCTGCATCATCAACACACCTGCATTAAGAACACACCTGCATCATCAACAAACCTGCATCATCAACACACCTGCATTAAGAACACACCTGCATCATCAACACACCTGCATTAAGAACACACCTGCATCATCAACAAACCTGCATCATCAACACACCTGCATCATCAACAAACCTGCATCATCAACACACCTGCATTAAGAACATACCTGCATCATCAACTCACCTGCATTAAGAACACACCTGCATCATCAACTCACCTGCATTAAGAACACACCTGCATTAAGAACACACCTGCATCATCAACACACCTGCATCATCAACACACCTGCATTAAGAACACACCTGCATCATCAACACACCTGCATCATCAACACACCTGCATTAAGAACACACCTGCATCATCAACACAACTGCATCATCAACACACCTGCATCAACACACCTGCATCATCAACACACCTGCATCATCAACACACCTGCATCATCAACACACCTGCATCAACACACCTGCATCATCAACACACCTGCATCATCAACACACCTGCATCAACACACCTACGTGTGACAATATAAAGGATGTACATTTGGATTTTTCTTTTTGACCAGTTAGCCGGCACTCTTAATGGTTAATAACCTGTTAGCCGACACTCTTAATGGTTAATAACCGGTTAGCCGACACTCTTAATGGTTAATAACCGGTTAGCCGACACTCTTAACGGTTAATAACCAGTTAACTGACAAGATTCAAATGTACTTGTTGGATTGGATAAAAGTCTTCTTTAGAAAGCAGCAGAGACCGACAACAAGCTCTCCATCATGCACGCTCTCCCTAATACTCGCACACACACACACACACACACACGCACACACACACACACACACACACATGCAACTAAGAGGTAAATGTATTATAATCCTCAAACATAACTACCTGTGGCACCAACAACACTGTAAACCCAAACGTTCAAATTAATTAAATACATTAAGTAGTGTAAACTTAATTATTGGAAAAAGTTCTACTAACTTAAATATTTTCAGTTCCTGTGACTTTTTCTTCCTTTTTGAGTTAGCTAAACTCATCATCTTTGATTTACTTGAACTATCTAGCGGATTAATTAAGCACCACTCTAAAAGTATAATTTCACTGTACTTATTTCTATTGTTTCAATTTAAATGCGTGCGTCTGACGTCATCAACGTCAGTAACGGTAGGCTGTGGGAACGCGGGGCTCGGAAGTCAAGAAAGCTCCACAAATGCCTGCAGTAAGGTGGAACTACGCTCTTATCTTCGGCAGTAATCAGCATTTGTCTCACCGTAAGTGTTTAATATTTATATGTCTTTACATTTTGAAGCATTTATTGATATTTTGGGATCGATAATGTTGAGCTAGTGTTGATTATTGCTAGCTAACATTAGCCAGCAGTTGAGTCAGGAGATTCACATTAATGCTTGAATTATTTGCACAAAGGTACTGTATAATGTAAACTTGTAATATACGTTCAAATGTTCGTTTGAGAGTAATGAAACATTAGAGGAAGGAATTATGACTGCTTGCAGAAGATCGTATAAAGTAGCATTGTATTCCTAACTTCAGGGAAACCGGGGCCACAGTTGGTGATGCTTTGAAACCAGACAGTAATGAACCTGTCCAGTGCGCATTTTTCCGTTCAAGACTTTCAAAACTGGTTGAAAAGCGTACGTTTTTCATCGACTATTTGAAGATAATTAAACGTCTATGTTTAGACGTCTTTTCAACGGAAAAATGCGCACTGGGTAACGTCAGCGAGAGAGAGACAGTGCAGGTGACGTTAAGTAAAAAGTTAGCAGTAACGTTAGCTGTAAACATAGCGGTGCAGTGTCAGTGTGTGTACAGTCTAGGCTATTTGTCAGTGAATAAATGCTATAACTCTGTTTAAAGTGAAGGGGGTTAGCTCCGAAGATAGCGACAACTTCAGGCCAGTCTCACTTAAGGTGGACTGACCTTTAAGGTGGAACAGCTATTCTCATTTTAATGACAGCAGCAGCTCAGCCTTTTGTTGTTGTGGTTGTTGTTGTTGTTTTTACACAAATCCTGTCATATACCATATACTACGGTGACATGCAAAAAAAAAAGAAGATACTACCCAGGCAGAGTTGTAAGTATCATTTGTTCTTATCAGTGATGCAGAGCATGGTCAGCCCTGTCATTTATATGCCCTTTAAATGCACATTTCAGCAACATTTTTCTGAATCTGTTCTCTTCTGTCATGTCAGAAAGCATTTTAAAAAATCATCGCAGAGCTCATGGACCTCTTGGCTGCTCTCAAAATGGAGTCTGAGGTAATATGGATTAGCTCTTTTACCTGTTTTTCTTTGTTGATAACATATGTCACATTCTGTGGAGGTTAAAGTGATAGTTGTGGTTCTTACTCACTTAGTGGCTAGTTACTACTTTATAGGAGTGTGATAGATCCTCCATGTTTGACTCCACCACAAGTTTGAGCTGAAAAATGTTTTTGAGGATACACAATAATACACATTTGTCTGGGATTCATTATCAATGCTCTTTTCCAGCCCTCTTGCTTTCAAAGTGGTGGAACCGCTTTGTCTCTGAATCACTAAGAAGCGCTGCATGTTTGTTTGACAGTACAGGTGATGCTCTCGTTCTCGCCACAGGGAAAGAGTTGACGGGTCAAACTTGGAGTATTTATTACACTTGTATGGAGGAACAAGTAACACTGTTTGGGGAAGAACCACAACTATCACATTAACCTAGTTATATTACTCTTGAACTGACTTATTGATATTGCTGTATTGTCCTTCCGCTCTGTTTTTAAATTTAGGTGAATGCAGAATTTAAACATCACAAGCCAGAGCCTGCCCAGCACATTCTACGCTGAGCTTGACCCCCATCTTCCCCGACTGATAAATATGTGAGTAGGTTTTTAGTGTATATATATTCTGATTGGACTGTTTAAAATTAGGTTTATTCAGTAAACTTCACTTCTATTCTATTCTCCCTATTGTTATAGGGACTTCATGACATCCACACAAGGTGTACCACCCTTCTCCATGCCCTGCCTCCGTATCTGTGTGAGGAAGTCTTTCAGAACCTGCACAGTGAGTCTCCTTGAATGATTACCAATACCACTCTATATTAAGAGAACAGTTCATCAAAATGCACATTTTCTCACTTAACCTTGTTCAGTCTGTCTGTCCATATATTTGGTCTTCCCATTACTAATGAATGAGATCAGTGTTGTTTTGTTCACAGCAATACGGAGGTCTGGTAAAACATTTCCAAATATATGCTGAGCTTAGCATCGGTCCATCTCACAACACAACTCTCAAAAACATTTTTAACTAAAATATAACTTACAAACATAACTCCAAAAGTTGCAGTCAAAAAATAAAGCAACATAGGAAGATCTTGTTGGGTAGAGCTTTGTTTTTGCTTAGCAAACATTTTTGAATGAACATTTTTGATTTTTTTTCTACACTACGACCCACCTTAAGGAGTCAAGTGGCTTCAATGGACACCTCCTTTTTAACAACTTAATGAGTCTCAAATCAGGAAACTGTGGTCTACTTTTCTTTGGTACACTGATGAATTTTTAGAATCTAACTGTGTGAATGTGAAAGTAAATCTGTTGATCTGAAACACCCCAAAAGTACTGCGTAGTAAAGTGTGCATATTTTGTTTTTTTCTTTTTAAACTACCTTCATACTCGCTGGACTAGTTTGTAATTAGAATCTCTCTTTCCTTCATTCAGGACGAGTCTGATGAGCCAGAGCTTGGAGATGTTTCTGTGGCCATCCATACCGTCATCAGTGATAATGAAACAAGTCCAGTTCACTGCTAAGTGGTGAAAATCTCTGTCGTCATCTGTGTCGTCACAAAGAGACATTGTGGTCAGCCTCACCAGACTTGCTCCTGGTAATGTTTGGACTAATTTGTGCACTATACCGCACCTATCCAAGATCAAGGACTAGATCTACTCTAAAATGTACTCACATTTTCTACTAAAATGTCTTTCTGTGTCTTATCCCTATTAACTGTGGCGT
The DNA here is from genome assembly GCF_022749685.1 of Semicossyphus pulcher. NCBI lineage: Eukaryota > Metazoa > Chordata > Actinopteri > Labriformes > Labridae > Semicossyphus > Semicossyphus pulcher. Next base: position 151,195 of record NW_027211700.1, on the reverse strand, counting down.
AACAGTGTGTAAAATGGGAGTGGGCAAGAAAATACTGTTCAATAGAAGACATTTACTCAAACTGTTGAAGTTGGTTTTACTCGATGTAATTGAGGCAATCACTTGCCACAAAGTTTTTAAGTTTTGAGTCACATGGTTTTAAGTTTCACAACCAATGTGTTTGTGTTGAGATTAATCAAGAATAATGACAAAAGAGACTAATAAATATTGAGTTTTGTTAACAAAAAAAGAGTTTGTTTGTGTACTCATTTTGTTTAAGTTCTGTTAACTTAATCCCTTGGGATAGGTGAATAAAAACTTTAAGTCACATGAACTAAAAATATTTGAGTTGGCTTAATAAGCACTTTAATTTAACTGTAATCAAAAGGTATGTGTAGCATGTAATCCAAATATTTAAGCTCTGAAAACACTTGACTTTTAAGTTGATAAACTTAAAAAAATTAAGGCAATTGATTGCCTTAATTTTTTTGAGTTCTGCTTACTTATTCGGGTTTACAGTGAATCGTGCCCACAGACATGAACACACTGTGTCCGTTACACACGTGAGCATACAGCCGTGTGATCCAGCAGCAACAAAGAAGTAAACATTTACAGCCGACCTTTCTTTGATGGTCAGACACAGAACTTTAATAAACATCAGATCCTGTCCGGACCTGACGGCCTGTCTGGAGCTTTAAATAGTTCATGAGTTCCCTGTTGTGCCTCGTGCGTACATGTTTCCTTTCTGCTCACAAACAGTCAACACGTTAACGACAGGCTGTGGACACTTCAAATGAAAAGGCCTACGGCAGGCCTTATTATGTGGGACAGTTTGTCTGCTGGTTTTGGTGAAGACATAGCAACATGTGACATGCTGTGGGGTTATTCTGGTGCGCAGTCTGTTACCTGTGAGACCCGCCGCACACTCAGACGTACCGTGACGTCCCAGGAGCAGAGACATGCAACAAAGCTTTAACTGTTTAACTGCTGGTTTCATTTTGCTCTGCTCTCAGGCTCAGCTCAGCTAACGACAACAGAACATGTGATGTGAACATCCCAAATATGTACTATGTGTATTAAAAAAAGACGGTATTAACCGGGTAAAATTCTTAGCGGTCGGTTAACGGTTAACCGGTTAAAGCACACATGCCTAAAGCAGAAACACTGAAACCCTCTGAAAGCTTCAAACAGAGTCTGTGAAAGAAACAGGATCAGGTGACCTGCTTCCAGGTGTGTTAAACTGAGATGAGACTGTAACAGGGATTCAGACCAACCACATGTTCTGCACCACACAGAGGAAACAACCTGACAGACCAGCAGAACGGCAGACAGCAAACACACCTGAGGACATGTTACCTAAGTGATGTAACACAGAATGGAACTAATATATTTAACACAGCAACCTGTAAATATTCTTCTAAAAGCTGAACCAATAAGATGCAGCTTCCTATAAGTAGTTTGTTTGTGTTTATAAGATGATGCAGACGACCTTTAACTGAAGATCACACCTGGAGGGAACCCACGCATGCACGGGGAGAACATGCAGACTCCACAGAAAGGCCCACTACGTCTGAACCGGGACTTAAACCAGGAACCCTCTAGCTGTGTGGCGACAGCGCTAACCACTGCACCACTGTGCCGCCCCTCAAGCAAATCAGACTGAGCGTTAAAACTCAGAGACGAGACGATGAAGAAGAGATCAGGATGGAAACATTAAAGTGCAGGTCAACAGATCTCCGCACCCCTCCATCCGGCCTGTCAGTGCTCTCCCACACAAAGGTCGGGGGGGTTATGAAGGAGGATGTGCAGGAGAAGACGTAATAAACTGCTGTGTGCAGTGGATGCTGTGTCAGCTGTTATTTTCTCACCTTCAGAGCATCATCGTCTCTCAGACCACAGAGGATATGATGTCACACGTCTTTAGAACAACACCTGGAGAGGACTGAAAGTCAACAACTCACATAAAGAGCTCACGTCATCCTCCGGGGAACAGGATACATATATATTCACCCCCCTCAGGTGTGTGTGTGTGATCCAGGACAGAGCTGCAGGTTCTGCTGTGAAGCTCTCTGTGCTGCTGCTGTGTCAGAGACACCGAGTCACTCAGAGACACTCAGGACAAACATGCATGGGGGGGTCTTTAACAAACAGAGCAGCTCTGCACAGCCTCCTCCTCCTCCTCCTGTAGCTTCAGTCTAACGGAGGAATCAGCAGTGAGAGCAGGGCTGCAGGTGTGTGTGTGTGTGTGTGTGTGTGTTGGGGGGTCAGCGTGTCAGACTGCGCGGGGGTCATTAGTCCAAGCTGAGCAGGAAGCTTTTATCAGGGTGTGTTAAACTGTCGCTCTGAGGCTCTAATGAGACTCGCACAGCCCATCACCTGCAGCAGGATTATCACCTGAGACCCCCCAGGTAAGACCTCATTAGCCTGCTAGCATCACAGAGATAACAGGAGGGGCCACAGGGAGGGGGGAGGAGGGGGAGAAACAGCAGGTTAAGGTTAGCTAATGAACAGCAGACTTCTTCTTCCGTTGCTTTCAGCGGGGCAACGACCGACCATGTGACAGGAAGTGACAGAGGAGGGCATGCTGGGTAATAAAAAGGCTTCATCAGTCCCCAGGATAATTTAGAAAGCTGGTTTATAGCTGCAGCTCCTTTCACACTGAGGCTCTCCTATAACCCCGAGAACACCGAGGGGAGGGGTCATGTGATATTGGATATTTCATCACTTTCCTTTCTTCTTCTTTGGTCCTCTGAAGCTCAGAAACAGGAAGTAAAGTTGCCTCCAGTCGTCTCCTCTGATGATGTAACACGCTGCAGTTGGATTTCTGGGACACAAACTCTCTTTTATTATTCCTTTCTTTCTCTCCTTCTCTCTTTCTTCCTCTCTTTCTTCCTTTCTTTCTCTCCTTCTCTCTTTCTTCCTCTCTTTCTCTCCTTCTCTCTTTCTTCCTCTCTTTCTTTCCTTCTCTCTTTCTTCCTCTCTTTCTCTCCTTCTCTCTTTCTTCCTCTCTTTCTCTCCTTCTCTCTGTCTGTCTACGGTCAGATGTTCTTTTAACGTCACTTCACATTTGTTGTCTAATAAAACACTTAAAAGCTTTTTGTGAGCACAGAATGAAGGCACCAGTCATGTTTAAGAATAGCTAGCAGCCAATCAGAGCCCGTCTTTTTCATCCCCCTCTCCTCCTCCTCTTCTTCTCTTGTGTCAGTGCTGCAGGACTGGAGACTTCCTGATAAATGTGTGTGACTCTGGACATGATCTCCATGTTTGTGCGTTAAGAGCCGAACTGTCAGACTGTGTTTACTTTATAAATCATGACACGCTGCTCTCACCGACACAAACATGAGCTGCTTCTCACAATAAGAGTATTAAATGCACATGTGTGGGCAGTGTCATTCTACATTATCGTTGAATATATCATTACCATGCATCCCTGTGTCTGATAATGACACATGTAAAGGATCAGAACTTTCTCTCCTCCTTTGTCTTTTGAAGAGTCACTGATTGTTTTCATTTCCTGTTGACTGACTTTGATCTAAGAACCGAAGAAGATTGTTTGAGGGGAGGACAGAGAAGAAGAAACGATCCCCTCTCCTCCACCGCTCTGTCCACACACACACACACACACACACACACACACACACACACACACACACACACACACACACACACACTGTGGACACCTTCAGGTTCCTGGGATCCACTATCTCCAAGGACCT
>NW_027211700.1:2500-145000 GCF_022749685.1 Semicossyphus pulcher | reverse complement strand
AGCCAAGTTTTATTGATTTCTTTTTTTAATGTAAAGAAATCAAATTTAAACTGATTGAAAGTGTGTTCATCCCTCGCTGTAAACAACGAAGCATCCAAATATCTCTAATACACCATTATTTCCATCCTCTAACTACACACACACACACACACACACACACACACACACACTATCAGTATCCCAGCTGACACCTCTGCACAGCAGAGTGCTCAACAAGACACTCGTGCTCGTTTGCAGCCTGCGATTATGATAAATGCAGTCATTAATTCTGTAATTATGGTAATAGAAGGAGAGCGGCTGTGTGTAGTATGCAGAGTGTGTGATTAGTGTGTGCTGATGGTCAAACATGCTGTTGTTGCTCGTTACAGGAGCAGAGGAGGAGAGGAGTCACCTCAGGTCAGAGAGGCTGTGAAGTTAGCATCTGTTAGCGAAGACACGTTCACACGGTTTGTCCTCCTGATCGAGCTACAACATGCTAACTGTTAGCTGACCTATGTTAACACTGTGGGTGGAAAGCAGATGCAGAAGAGCCTTAAACCTGCATTCTCTCTAATGTCCAGCAGGGGGGCGACTAACGATTTGTTATGTTTCTTTATTTGAGCAGGGCCATGCACAAACAACAGTAACCCTTTCTAAAACAAGGGGAGATGTAATGTACCGGGTTTTAGCACATTGCTATTTTCCACCCGTAGTCCAGATAGTCAAAGGAAACATTTGTCACAGCAGGTGGCCGATACAACAAATCACATTTCAGGGGACAATGTCAAAGTGAGCCCCAAACATACACAGGGTGTTTTCATCCAGATCAATGTCTTTGCTTTGAATGCTCTCTCGTCTCCTTCCCTTCTATCTCGTCTGTACACCTTATAACCTGGGACATTCAATACAGCTAAAGGAGTTCTAGGAGTTAACCAAGTTTTTGTGAGACACAGATAATCAAGGTTTGAGTCAGTTCAAGTTGTTCTGTATGTTTAAATGTCCACCGAAGATCGCTCCCGGTTTTGCTCCGTAGCACATTCGTGTGATTTACAGTCTGAAACAATTTGATTTTCTGTTGTTTCAAAGTCGCACGGTTGTCAGTAATTTGTGGCATATTTGTCATAATTGTACAATCAGCATTTATCAGTTTTTGGCCGATATCATGTCGATTTGACACCAAGTTGGCCAGCTTGTTGTTGCCTTGTAGTGCTGGGGGGAGAGCGTGGTGAACGGGGGTCTCCAGCCTTGCCGCAAGTCCGTGGGAAACAGCTGACTGCCAAAAGACAGGATCCTTTGTGTGCCGAGAGTCCGTAGGTCCAGGGCTTAGGTGAACATCCTCACATAGCCAGAGGACAGTGCAGAGAAAAATGGAATATTCCCGGTTTGTAGTGACAGGGATCGCTCTCTGACCATGACGTTCATGCTGCCGACACCGGGCAGACGCTTTCCCACCAACCGGAAGAGTGGAGTATATGAAGCACTGACTCCAGGAAACATGAGGTGCAGCGAGATTCCCCGGCGGAGTTCCGTGTGGTGACGAATGCACACAAGCGGTGGAGCAGTTTCACCACACAGGTATGACTGTGAGAATTAGCAGGTACAGGGTGAAGGTCGTAAAATGTGATGGTTCCTTGGTTTTGGTGAAGTACGATCTGCATGACGCACATTTCCACACACATGCAGTTAGAAAGTTAGCAGTACCTGCTGAGCTGCTACCAAGTATCAAGCTATCAAGTCTTCCTCAACACAGCATGATGTCATTCAGCCATTGATGCTCCCACTTAGAGTCACACTGACCAGGAAGAGGGGAGCATACACACACACGGGGGACGTCACCGTGACTATGTCTTTAATACTGCATGAGAACTGTCCTTCATGAACACACTGTGTAACGTGTGAATGAACCACAGAGACTCTTCAGTGGACTCATGGCTCCTCCTGTGAACATGTGAGTCATGTGACGTTTACTTACAGTTCAGTGGAACACAGTTCTTCTTTAAGCTGTGTTATTAATGAACAGACTGCAGACGAGCAGCTGTCACTGCAGAGACTTCAGAATACATCAACACTCAGACACACAGATACAAAGTGTACTGATAAACTGGTAACATGACCCCACGCATGTTTTTAACCCCAGAACATGTATGTGACTGATGTCCTGTCTCCAGGAGGACCACACAGGGAGGCTCTCTGCTCAGAGGACATAACTGGGTCAGTACGTTTTATGTTTGGTTTCTAATGAGCTCACTGTATCTGTCAGCCTGAGCTGGCAGTTATTAAGCGTGTGAATGTGAGTGTGTTTACCCACGTCTCCCTGCCTCTATGTTAACTCTGCACAAAGCTGGTTCTGTGGGGAAACAAAGCTGCGGGCCTCCCCGCCTGTTAGAAATTAATCACTGCAGAATTGGGAGCCATGAATTCTCCCTCACCTCCTCCTCCTTTCTTTCATTCTCTCCTCGAGCTCAGCGGTTCCCAGGGAGAGCCGACTCTGTGGGTAACAGTCTGGATGTGAGGAGCTTCCTTCTGAACACAGTGGGCAACTGAATGACATGAGAGGTTAGCCATCCTAGGTAAGTGTGAGAAGATGTGTGTGGGAAGTAAAGGAGTGTGTAACGTTAAGCCTATCCAGTTACAGCAGCTCCTGGCTGATGACAGCACATCTATGTTAACACACAGCGAGAAGAGGCTTCAATCCCTCACCGCCCACTGACTCATTATTTAGGTCGAAAACACACCTACACTCACACTCTGAGAACGAAGCGCTGAGTTCACTCTGAGAGATGAAATGAAGAGCCTGTTAGACCAGGATCTAAACCGGCTGGATCTCCTTCAGGACTACAGCGATGTGCTCCCCCCAGAGGCCCCTGCATCCACCAGCAGACCTCTGCAGCCCCTCTGGTGTTCAGCATGCACCTCTGTACCATCTCCTCTTGCAGCTAGCATCCAATTCAAATCTCCAGTGCTTCCTCCAGGCCATGGTCAGACCTCCACACCGACACTGCTGTCGTGCTCCTCCATCCTCACATCGCTCCGAGGACCCTGTGGTCCCTGAAGTGAGGAGTACACCTCCACACCCCAGGCCCACGACTAAAGTGTGTTTAATGGGATCTGTAATGAAGCTCTTCATAGACCTGCAGCAGGTTAAAACAGACTGAAGCTGTACACATGCAGTCAGCTCACACACAGACTTCTCTTCATGCAGGCCAATAAGAAGCAGCACATTTAGCCAACAAACACTCTACATAATCCATTTAAGGCTCACCTCTGTATCCATCAGCCCTCAGCACTGAGCAGCTGCAGGATGAGAGAACCCGCTCATAATCTGCTTAGTGTTGTGTCTGCTCTGATAGCGTGCTAATAACACGTCCTGAAACTGATCTGACTTGAATAATCCAGATCAGTCTTTTTACTGGGTGTAATCTGGCTCTCTGTTTGGTCTGCTGGACCTCTCAGCATTAAATGGATCTAAACACAACTCTGATTAGACACTATGACGCATCCAGCCCCCTCAGCTCACCTGGACAGGTGGACAACCCACTGGCATGATTTGTCCTCTGGGAGCAGCACACAGTTCTTCAGGTTTATTCAAGTTATCGATAAAGGACACACAGGCCAACACTTCCAGTCCTGTCTGCTGTGTGTTCCATCTGAACCACGACGTTAACGAGCAGGTGCACTTATACGCAGGTGTTAATAAAGAGCTAAATCGTTGGCAGACAAAAGCAGATGGATTCTGTGATTACAGGTGATGCATTCACCTCCCCAGTTCTTCAGCCTGTTTTCCTGCACGCAGCCAAAGCACACGTTAACGGTGGATGAGACAGAAACCATCTGGTCCCTCGCCTGCAGATTCTGCATTCATACAGACTGCGGTTTGTGAGTGTGCTGGAGCAAACCGAGAGAGAAGACGCTTCCTGAATACTGTCTGCTGCTCAAACAATCATGTTTACTGATAAATTATTTACTTCTGTGTAATCTCTAAATTTTTCTGTGACTTTCTGTTTTACAGTCTTTATAATGGAATCCTAATCTGTCTTAATGTGTCCGTGTGTTTCTGTAACTGTGTCAACCTTGAGTCTGAAAGGTGCTGCATACACAAACACGTTTTTACAAGGTCGAATCATTTACAGAACATTTCTCTGACAAGCTTTTGAAAGAACAATCATGTGACTGAATTTTCCTTCAGTGTGACTTCATGTAAAACAAGATTATTTCAGAATAAAAGCCCTGCGAGTGCACGCTGCTGGTTCCTCCTTGTGCACTCAGGCCCCGCCCCTCTGACCACATTAAGGTACCCTAATTAAAATTAACCTTCAACATTATGGTTTACAGAGCTGGTCATTGTGTGTGTGTGTGTGTGTGTGTGTGTGTGTGTGTGTGTGTGTGTGTGTGTGTGTGTGTGTGTGTGTGTGTGTGTGTGTGTGTGTGTGTGTGTGTGTGTGTGTGTGTGTGTGTGTACAGCCTCTGTAAGTGGTAATTGTGTTTGCAGTGTTTCTCAGCAGCTCTGGGCTGATTTATGAGGCTTGCCAACACTCGGCTAACAAGGGCCATAAATCGTCCCTCCACTCTGCTCCTGTTCATCACCTGGGAACAACCACACCAGGTTAACAACTGTGTGTGTGAGAGAGTGTGTGTGTATGAGTGTGTGTTAGACATTTAATAAGTCAAAGTTGAGCTCTCGGCCACCTTCAGTCCTTCAGGTGGAGGGTTGTGAGTGAGGTTCAGTGTATTTTATCCACAGCTTATTTCACTGTCCGAGACGAACATCAGAACGACTCAGAGTCAGGATGATGCAACAGGCTGCAAGTGAGGCTGCTGCATGCTTCCATTAGAGAACCTGCACTTTGTATGTAAGCCGTGTAACACGTATGTAACTGAGTCTTACAGGTAAAACATGAGACTCATGTCAGAGTCGAATAATTGTTTGGAACGCGCAGATCTGATTTGACTGACACTATTCTGAGTCAGGTGAAACCCGATTTAAAGCTGCTGTGAGGAACTTTCAGTTTGTGTAGCTTTTGGCGCCCCCTGTGGACGAAGCCGTACATGCTGAAGTGGTGTTTTTTAACCAAACATCTCATCCTGCTTTCTCTAACAGTCACAGGTATCACTCACCGTGAATCTGAACTCCTCTGCTCTCTTCTCAGTCGGGGCTTCCTGAGGAGCCAGCAGTTATTAAGATCATGATCAAAGGACATCTGGACCAAGACTTCACTTAGACCCGACAATGGTGACGCCTCGAGTGCTTTCTGTACCCTCATGTTGAGGTCTGTTTACAGAGGTTAATAAAAAGCCAAACCGTCTTCAGATGGTTCTCAGATAACGCTACTGTCCATGTTCTGCATCTTTCGCTCTCCTAAAGGCAAACATATTTCCTGCATACAACTGAGGACCGCTGGAACACAGCTGGTCACTGCAACTACGAACAGAAACTACAACACTTTCCCCTCTACAACTAAAAACAACTGTGATATCTCTTCTACATATAGACTCGTTGGGTAGGTACAGACTAATGTGAGATGTGTTAGGAAAGCAAAGGGTACGTATGTAGCCGTAGTTCTTCTTCAAAGGTGTGTGAGACGGGAATCTAGACAGAGTGTGATACTGTCGTAGTTCTCCAGCGGTCAGTGAGGATACAACCAAAGTTTATATTAATAAATAGATTTTAATAAACTGGTTTCTATTGCATGCATACACACCATCTCCACTAACCACTTCTCTGGGAGGAACCCCTCTATTGTGTGAGCTATATCCACTACCTTTACATGTGGGCTAACAGAGATCAAAAGAGGTTTATCCTCTTCATCTGAGAGACTGGGGAGGGATGATAAGCAGCCACTGCAGGTGGATGTGAGGCTGTTTAAATGTTGCATGCAGCAGTGATGTGGTGGGGATGCTACCGAGAGCAGGAAGCAGCAGCAGCTTAGGCGATACCTGAAGACTTCAGATAAACAGTCCCCATCAAATAATGAGTACACTGCTTTAAGGATTCTGTCCATCCACAGCATTTCCACAGTTCAAGCACCATTCTGAACATGTCCTGAAGCTTGCTGTACAGCATGCATCAGAAAAAACCCAAGAGTACTTCAGAAAGACCAAAAGAAAGCAGGGACACAGCAGCTCAGGCAGAAATGACACTGTAAGTGCACTGGATATACCAGAAGGGTAACGTTGATGAAGGTTCTGGAAGCCCAAACATCTTACAGACTGTAATTCACTTCATATATATATAGACAACCCTTCATCTTAAAGCAGCCTGTTCAACAATAAAGAATCTTTGTAAGCAGGTTGACCGGCTGTCCAGGACATCTTTTTCTCTGATGAAAGTCTAATAAATTCTGGTGCTGCCTTCACTGTCTTCTACAGTTTTATACACTTCAGTTTCAAGAATAAGTCAATCCAAAAAAAACATGATACACACAAGACAGTTAATAGAAAAAAAACTCACCAGTCTCTTCATCGATGGCAAATCGTCCAAGCCCATTCCCATCCCTGATGGAGTACTGGATCTCTCCATCTCTGCCGGTGTCGTCGTCGTTAGCCGTGACTTGGAGAAGGGTGGTTCCAATACGAGCATTCTCTTTGATTAATCCTGTCAGGGCAAAGTGGGAGAAGTATGGAGCGTAGAGGTTTTCATTCACATCTACCACCTCGATCTCCACAAAGGTGACGGAGAGAAGAGAGACAGGTCTTCCCTTGTCTTTAGCCTTCACAGTGAGGTTGTAGAACTGCTGGGTCTCATAGTCCAGCTCCTTTGCCAGACGAATAGCCCCGCTGGTCCGGTCTACCTCGAACCATCCATTGTAGTCGTTGGCAAGAGAGTAGCGGACCTGACCTCCCAGCCCCAAATCTGGGTCCTGAGTTTCTAACCAGGCCACAACAGTTCCTACTGGAAGATCCTCCAGGGCCCTGGCTTTGTACACACTGGGGATAAAGAGTGGGGGGCAATCGTTCACATCCTCCAGTATGATTTTCAAATTGGTCACAGAGAACCTCTGGCTCCCTTTTTCTGCTTTGTCCCGGGCCTCAATCTTCAAGTTAAAAGCAGAAACAAACTCCCTGTCGAGTTGGCCGGCGACATACACGATACCATTAGAGGAGTTGATACCAAACTGGGAGGTGCTGGTCAGAACAGAGTACACTATCTCACCATTAGGTCCGAGGTCTTTGTCAGTGGCCTCAACCTGGATGACGTCTGTACCTATGGCAGTGTTTTCAGGTATGACAATCTTATATCCTCCTTCATGCAGAAACTGTGGCGTGTTGTCATTACCGTCCTCTATGTAGACAGTAAGTAAACGCCAAGCAGATTTCTGTGGCAGGCCCAGGTCATAGATGGTCAGGTTGAGGAGATAGCGATCTCTCTTTTCTCTGTCCATGGGCAGGAAGACACTAATGAGGCCAGAGTCCATGTCAATGGTAAAACAGCTGTCAGCGTTTCCATCTGAGATGGAGTATAGAATCTGACCATTAAAACCTGTGTCACCATCGTAGGTGTTCACCTTGAAAACACTGGAGCCGACCTTCAGGTCTTCACACACAGCGATGTCTGTGGGGAAACCTTTGTCAAACTGAGGTGTCTGCCGATTGACAGAGAAAAGGTCAATAAAACCTTCCTCAATTTTGGGCTTGATGCTAGCTTTGGATTTTTTGAGTAACTTTTCAGCTAACTTTTGGGCTACCCTCGTCTCTTTACAGTTGAAACTTTTGGGAGGAGCTTTCCCATGAACAACTGAGATGTTAACAAACATGGGGTCAGAGAAGTTCTCACCATCTGTGGCAGTTATTTTCAGACTGAAGACACCATTCTTTGGGCTGGCTGTGGAAAGGGAACGTTGCAGTGAGAGGACCCCTGAATCTGGGTTCAGGTCAAAGTACCCCCAGTCGTTCCCTGAGATTATCTTATATTTCACTAGCTCTAACTCATCTATATCAATCGCAGACATTGTGGTAATCACTTCATCCACTGGGAAATCTCTCGGTATGACCCCCTGGCATCCCACTTTCTCAAACAGAGGCTGGTTGTCATTTACATTCTCCAGGCGGATGGTGACATTGACTTCACTCTCTCTCCTGTAAGGTGAGCCCCAGTCAGACGCTCTGACCACAAACGCAAAGCTTTCTGACGAGGATTCAAAGTCCAGCTCTTTTGTGGTGCTGATGATACCAGAGAACTGGTTGATTTTAAAAGGTAAAGGCTGCAGGCTGGAAATGCTGTAAGTTATGTACCCATTTTCTCCTTTATCCTCATCCACTGCAGAAACTGTTAATACATTCGTCCCAACTGGAACACTTTCATTGACCAAAACCTCATAAGAGGACTGATCAAATGTTGGTGTGTTGTCATTGGCATCATCAATGGTCACCTGTACCTTAACTTTGAGCTCACTATCTATTTCCAACACCTCTAGGTTAAAGATGCTCTGGCTCACCTGAGTGAACCAGCGGATGGTGGAGATCACACCTGTCAGGGTGTTTATTTGAAAGAAAGCAGAGTCTGCAGAAGGTGTCAGGATGTACTCTGCATCATCAGGCTCTGGTTTGATCTTTACTGCTGCTACAATCGTGCCTGGTGGGGAGATTTCATTCAGACCAACATCATATAACTCCTTCTCAAATCTAACTTCTGCTGTCTGCCGTTTGGAGACCTTAATGTGGACCACCTTTACAGAAGAGAATTTCTGTGGTGTTCCCCTGTCTTTCGCCTGCAGAGTGAGGTTACAGCCGTAAGGAGAAGTCTCCCAGTTCACTGACTCGGAGGCCTTTATGGCAAACTCGCCTTCATCAGATCTCTCTACGAAAAACTGCTCTGACGGATCTCCACCCACGATAACCACCGAGTCTACTTCTCCGTTCAAGCCTTCGTCTAAGTCCTCCACAGAGACCATGGCATACACTGGGTTTTTATCCAGCCACGAGGGGCTGTGAGTCACCACATTCATGACTGGGGCATGCTCATTCACGCGCTCAACATGCACAAAAAGCTTGGCTGTGCTGCTAACCCCATTATTCCCATAGAGCTTCATGCCGCGGTCCACCGCCAAGATTTCTAAGTCGTACCGATTCTGCTCATCTACATTGAGCTTTCCACTGAGAGAAACCACTCCGCTGGTCGGGTGGACTGCAAACAGCTCCATCTTCTCCTTGAAAAAATAGTAAAACTCCCCGTTGGAGCCGATGTCTGCGTCTGTGGCAGTAACTTGTGCTATGCTAGTCCTGAGAGGGGTGCTCTCCGCAATGGTCACGGAGTATGTGGTGGGGGAGAACAGGGGTCGAAGGTCATTCATATCCAAGACCTGGATGCTGACTTTAGTCCAGGTCTCGAGGAGGGCCTCCCCCTTCACAGAGGCCTTCACTGTCAGTACATAATTATCCTGAATCTCTCGGTTTAAGATGGCTGCGTTACCACCTTTAGTCCTTATGCGCAGGAAGCAGAAGTCGCCCAGCACATATTCCTCAGCCTTGAAAAAGCCTTCGTCGTCTCCTGAGGTGATCCTGTAGCGGATCTCCCAGGACCGCTGGGCAAGGTGGATGCCCATTTTAACTTTACTGTTGGCATAGGTGCGTGCTGCTGAGTTCTCGTAAACCGTAGCGTGGTAGACCCCCTGAGTGAAGCCGAAGTGGGGGCCATTCTGAGGGCCCCCCGGGATGTTCTGGCCCAGGCACGGAGGAGGCTGGAAGAGCAGCAACGGCAGCAGCAGGGCCAGGCCGAGGAGAGGGGCTCGCATGCCTGCCCACTGGCCCATATTCACATCCATCCCATCATCACTCCATCCTGAAACACAGACAGACACAGACAGAGAGGTTAGCACAGGGGGAGGGATTAACAGCGTTTACGGCTTTCTAATTATCCATTGGACTGCAGAGATTGATTGGAAGTGAAGAGGGGAGGGGCCATGCTCTGTTACCGGGCAACCATAATGAAGTCTGACATCATCCCTGTGTGCTCTCCGGACACTGGCAGTCAATTGCAAGTTTCAGAAAAACCAGAGGTGGTTTGAAAAGGAACAAAATAATTGTATGGCTAGAAAGGGAAGAGCAACATCACCAAAACAAACAGTGAAGAAAATAACCAAAATGATGGGCTGCCACAGCCTGACCCTATCATAACCCTTTTCCTAAAATACACAGGACTGCAGGCCTGCCTCTAAAAACATGTTAGAGCTCCAGAAGCAGACCAGAGAGGGTTTGAATCTGAGTCAAGACGCTGCTGTCCTCAGATTTTGTATTCTGAAGAAAGAAGAAGCCACAAAAATGAGCCAATCTGGGTTCTGGGAGAAAAGCCTGATCCGGTTAAAGCCCGGCTGTGGCCTGAGGGGTGCCACAGTGGTCTGACTTTCATGACTCTGCACTTTCCACCACACGGCTGCATAGATGGGCTGTTAAAAGAAAGAGCGTGTCCGAGCTCGCTGGTAATGACACACTGCTTCAGTGAAATTCACAGTAACACACACTCACAGCTCCTGAAGAGTTCAAACTTCCCTTGTTTCAAACAGGAAAAGAGTCCAGTTTTCACTTGTGATTGAAGGAAAAAAACATTGGCTTTGTGAGTGTGACCAAAAACCACCTCATGTGAAACAATGCAAACCAGCGTCTGAGCCCGCATTTAAACACGATTCAGAAAGAATCCACCCGAGAGAAGTGCCAAAAACTACAGTTCTGTTTGCGTCTGACCTTAAACTGTCATCTCAGTGTCAGCTCCAGTCACAGAGGCTGCATGAAGAGGGGGTCAGAGCCGTCAGCTTTACTGGGTCAGTACATCTCTCCTTTGAAAGAGTAGAGCCAGCGGGGAGGCACAGGAACCAGGCCGGCATTAACCCTTCAAACCCAACTGTGAGATCAGTTCAGTGTTAACTCTTTACTGGCATCAGACAGTCTTAATCTGTATAGTGACAACAGCTGCATGAGGACGTGATCCACAGACATGAAGGACCATATTCATAGGGGTATAACCTGTCAATACTCTTGAGTATCACAATATTGTGTTTTGTGAATCTGTTAAAAATAGTTTAAATATAAATTTAAATGTTTTATTGGAAGGAAAAAAATAATTTGCTCTAATCGCACAAAGCGAGTGCTGTTGGATGTAACAGGGACTACTATAACTGTTCTAAAGGGCTGCAGTATATACATCATCATCCCTGTAGTGTGCTACTTCATGTAGTGCCAGATTCATGATGCAGGAAGTGCACCTGACTCAGGTATCACTACATTGAGCTGATTATAGCCAGAGCAGCTGTTGAGTTAATATTCAGCTAGCAACGCATCATCAGTGTCTTTTACATCAAAACATAAATGATCCTGGAAAGAGATAACATGAGATTCAACACTCATCATAATATTTAAAACTGATAGACACATACCAGGACAGGCTGCACACCTGAGACAACTGCTGGTTCAACTGAGACTGTGAGCTCATGTGCAAAATGTACCTAGAAACAAGTCAGAGCTGTTTTATGCACTGATAAAGCTAATTCCTACATGTACAGGAGGACATAGTGTGTGTGTGTGTGTGTGTGTGTGTGTGTGTGTGTGTGCGCGTGATCGCGTGATCGCGTGTGCGAGGAACATTCTGAATCCACAAACCCACACAACACCCGAGAGGCTGCCAAACACCACAAATGGGGGGGGGGGGGGGCAGCTTATGTGTTGTCCCTGTGGATAATACTATAAACTGTGACTCTGTGACTCTGTGAGACTGTGACTCTGTGAGACTGTGAGACTGTGAGACTTTGATTCTGTGAGACTGAGAGACTGAGAGACTGAGACTCTGTGAGACTGTGACTCTGTGAGACTGTGAGACTGTGAGACTGTGACTCTGTGAGACTGTGACTCTGTGAGACTGTGACTCTGTGACTCTGTGAGACTGTGAGACTGTGAGACTTTGATTCTGTGAGACTGAGAGACTGAGACTCTGTGAGACTGTGAGACTGTGAGACTGTGACTCTGTGACTCTGTGACTCTGTGACTCTGTGAGACTGTGAGACTGTGAGACTTTGATTCTGTGAGACTGAGAGACTGAGACTCTGTGAGACTGAGACTCTGTGAGACTGTGACTCTGTGAGACTGTGACTCTGTGAGACTGTGATTCTGTGAGACTGTGAGACTGTGACTCTGTGAGACTGTGAGACTGTGAGACTGTGAGACTGTGACTCTGTGAGACTGTGAGACTGTGAGACTTTGATTCTGTGAGACTGTGACTCTGTGACTCTGTGACTCTGTGAGACTGTGACTCTGTGAGACTGTGACTCTGTGACTCTGTGACTCTGTGAGACTGTGAGACTGTGAGACTTTGATTCTGTGAGACTGAGAGACTGAGACTCTGTGAGACTGAGAGACTGAGACTCTGTGAGACTGAGAGACTGAGACTCTGTGCGACTGTGAGACTGTGACTCTGTGGCTCTGTGAGACTGTGACTCTGTGAGACTGTGAGACTGTGAGACTGTGAGACTGTGCGACTGTGACTCTGTGAGACTGTGACTCTGTGAGACTGTGAGACTGTGAGACTGTGACTCTATGACTCTGTGAGACTGTGACTCTGTGAGACTGTGAGACTGTGACTCTGTGAGACTGTGGCTCTGTGAGACTGTGAGACTTTGATTCTGTGAGACTTTGATTCTGTGAGACTGTGAGACTTTGATTCTGTGAGACTGTGACTCTGCGAGACTGTGACTCTGTGAGACTGTGACTCTGTGAGACTGTGAGACTGTGAGACTGTGACTCTGTGAGACTTTGATTCTGTGAGACTGTGAGACTGTGACTCTGTGAGACTGTGAGACTGTGAGACTGTGACTCTGTGAGACTGTGAGACTGTGAGATTTTGATTCTGTGAGACTGTGACTCTGTGACTCTGTGAGACTGTGAGACTGTGACTCTGTGAGACTGTGAGACTGTGACTCTGTGATTCTGTGAGACTGTGGCTCTGTGAGACTGTGAGACTTTGATTCTGTGAGACTGAGAGACTGTGACTCTGTGAGACTGAGACTCTGTGAGACTGTGAGACTGTGAGACTGTGACTCTGTGACTCTGTGAGACTGTGAGACTGTGACTCTGTGACTCTGTGACTCTGTGAGACTGTGAGACTGTGAGACTTTGATTCTGTGAGACTGTGAGACTTTGATTCTGTGAGACTGTGACTCTGTGAGACTGTGACTCTGTGAGACTGTGAGACTTTGATTCTGTGAGACTGAGAGACTGAGACTCTGTGAGACTGAGACTCTGTGAGACTGTGAGACTGTGAGACTGTGACTCTGTGAGACTGTGAGACTGTGACTCTGTGAGACTGTGAGACTGTGACTCTGTGAGACTGTGACTCTGTGAGACTGTGACTCTGTGAGACTGTGAGACTGTGAGACTGTATATCTGTGAGACTGTGACTCTGTGAGACTGTGAGACTGTGACTCTGTGAGACTGTGACTCTGTGAGACTGTGAGACTGTGACTCTGTGACTCTGTGAGACTGTGACTCTGTGACTCTGTGAGACTGTGACTCTGTGAGACTGTGACTCTGTGACTCTGTGAGACTGTGAGACTGTATCTCTGTGAGACTGTGACTCTGTGACTCTGTGACTCTGTGAGACTGTGACTCTGTGAGACTGTGAGACTGTGACTCTGTGAGACTGTGACTCTGTGAGACTGTGACTCTGTGAGACTGTGAGACTGAGACTCTGTGAGACTGTGACTCTGTGAGACTGTGACTCTGTGACTCTGTGAGACTGTGACTCTGTGAGACTGTGAGACTGTGACTCTGTGAGACTGTGAGACTGTGAGACTGTGAGACTGTGACTCTGTGAGACTGTGAGACTGTGACTCTGTGAGACTGTGAGACTCTGTGAGACTGTGACTCTGTGAGACTGTGAGACTGTGACTCTGTGACTCTGTGACTCTGTGAGACTGTGAGACTCTGTGAGACTGTGACTCTGTGAGACTGTGAGACTGTGACTCTGTGACTCTGTGACTCTGTGAGACTGTGACTCTGTGAGATTGTGAGACTGTGAGACTGTGACTCTGTGACTCTGTGACTCTGTGAGACTGTGAGACTTTGATTCTGTGAGACTGAGAGACTGTGAGACTGTGAGACTTTGATTCTGTGAGACTGTGAGACTTTGATTCTGTGAGACTGAGAGACTGAGACTCTGTGAGACTGTGAGACTGTGAGACTGTGACTCTGTGAGACTGTGACTCTGTGAGACTGTGACTCTGTGAGACTTTGATTCTGTGAGACTGAGAGACTGAGACTCTGTGACTCTGTGACTCTGTGACTCTGTGAGACTGTGATACTGTGACTCTGTGAGACTTTGAAACTGTGACTCTGTGAGACTGTGACTCTGTGAGACTTTGAGACTGTGACTCTGTGACTCTGTGACTCTGTGACTCTGTGAGACTGTGAGACTGTGACTCTGTGAGACTGTGAGACTGTGACTCTGTGAGACTGTGAGACTGTGACTCTGCAACTGTGAGACTGTGACTCTGTGAGACTGTGAGACTGTGACTCTGTGAGACTGTGAGACTGTGACTCTGCAACTGTGAGACTGTGACTCTGTGAGACTGTTACTCTGTGAGACTTTGAGACTGTGACTCTGTGAGACTGAGACTCTGTGAGACTGAGACTCTGTGACTCTGTGACTCTGTGAGACTGTGAGACTGTGAGACTGTGAGACTGAGACTGTGACTCTGTGAGACTGTGAGACTGTGAGACTGTGACTCTGTGACTCTGTGACTCTGTGAGACTTTGAGACTTTGAGACTTTGAGACTGTGACTCTGTGACTCTGTGACTCTGTGAGACTGAGACTATGTGACTCTGTGAGACTGTGACTCTGTGAGACTGTGAGACTGTGACTCTGTGAGACTGTGAGACTGTGAGACTGTGAGACTGTGACTCTGTGAGACTGTGAGACTGTGACTCTGTGAGACTGTGACTCTGTAAGACTGTGGGACTGTGAGACTGTATCTCTGTGAGACTGTGACTCTGTGACTCTGTGACTCTGTGAGACTGTGACTCTGTGAGACTGTGAGACTGTGACTCTGTGAGACTGTGACTCTGTGAGACTGTGACTCTGTGAGACTGTGAGACTGAGACTCTGTGAGACTGTGACTCTGTGAGACTGTGACTCTGTGACTCTGTGAGACTGTGACTCTGTGAGACTGTGAGACTGTGACTCTGTGAGACTGTGAGACTGTGAGACTGTGACTCTGTGAGACTGTGAGACTGTGACTCTGTGACTCTGTGAGACTGTGACTCTGTAAGACTGTGGGACTGTGAGACTGTATCTCTGTGAGACTGTGACTCTGTGACTCTGTGACTCTGTGAGACTGTGAGACTGTGACTCTGTGAGACTGTGAGACTGTGACTCTGTGAGACTGTGACTCTGTGAGACTGTGAGACTGTGACTGTGAGACTGTGAGACTGTGACTGTGAGACTGTGACTCTGTGAGACTGTGAGACTGTGACTCTGTGAGACTGAGACTCTGTGAGACTGTGACTCTGTGAGACTGTGAGACTGTGACTCTGTGACTCTGTGACTCTGTGAGACTGTGAGACTTTGATTCTGTGAGACTGAGAGACTGTGAGACTTTGATTCTGTGAGACTGTGAGACTTTGATTCTGTGAGACTGAGAGACTGAGACTCTGTGAGACTGTGAGACTGTGAGACTGTGACTCTGTGAGACTGTGACTCTGTGAGACTGTGACTCTGTGAGACTTTGATTCTGTGAGACTGAGAGACTGAGACTCTGTGACTCTGTGAGACTGTGATACTGTGACTCTGTGAGACTTTGAAACTGTGACTCTGTGAGACTGTGACTCTGTGAGACTTTGAGACTGTGACTCTGTGACTCTGTGAGACTGTGACTCTGCAACTGTGAGACTGTGACTCTGTGAGACTGTGAGACTGTGAGACTGTGACTCTGTGAGACTGTGAGACTGTGACTCTGCAACTGTGAGACTGTGACTCTGTGAGACTGTTACTCTGTGAGACTTTGAGACTGTGACTCTGTGAGACTGAGACTCTGTGAGACTGAGACTCTGTGACTCTGTGAGACTGTGAGACTGTGAGACTGAGACTGTGACTCTGTGAGACTGTGAGACTGTGAGACTGTGAGACTGTGACTCTGTGACTCTGTGAGACTTTGAGACTTTGAGACTTTGAGACTGTGACTCTGTGACTCTGTGAGACTGAGACTCTGTGACTCTGTGAGACTGTGACTCTGTGAGACTTTGAGACTGTGACTCTGTGAGACTGTGAGACTGTGAGACTGTGACTCTGCAACTGTTAGACTGTGACTCTGTGAGACTGTGACTCTGTGAGACTTTGAGACTGTGACTCTGTGAGACTGAGACTCTGAGACTCTGAGACTCTGTGACTCTGTGAGACTGTGACTCTGTGACTCTGTGAGACTGTGACTCTGTGAGACTGAGACTCTGTGACTCTGTGACTCTGAGACTCTGAGACTTTGAGACTGTGACTCTGTGACTCTGTGACTCTGTGACTCTGTGAGACTTTGAGACTGTGACTCTGTGACTCTGTGACTCTGTGAGACTGAGACTCTGTGGCGCTGTGAGACTTTGACACTGTGCCTCTGTGAGACTTTGAGACTGTGACTCTGTGACTCTGTGAGACTTTGAGACTGTGACTCTGTGACTCTGTGACTCTGTGACTCTGTGAGACTGTGACTCTGTGACTCTGTGACTCTGTGAGACTTTGAGACTGTGGGAGGATGAGGGGAACACCTGTTGGTTGGATCTTTGTATTTCTTCTATCCATTTTCTAGACCATGTTTAAAAAATCAGTTTTACTGATCCTGAACATTTTACTCTCTGAAAACAACGTCTGCATGTCTGCATAACAGAATGTAGAAGAGTCTGCACTGTATTACAACACATGATTATCCATGGGTCATGCCTCTAAAGCACCCTCAAGTCTCTGTGCTGTACAGTGTCAACATGAAAGGAGACGATTGGCTGCCTGGGAGGTAAAAACACACTCAGTCAAGTGCTCCGTGGTTTATTGTTCACTGTGAAAGTCTGACTCTGACAGGTCTGTAAACCCTGTGTGCTGCTCTCAAACAGGAAATAGATTATTTAATTGGTTCTCATAAAATGTTTCCAGTTTCATTTGCTGTTTTTCCTGCTTAGTCTTTTTATAGTGTAACCCCCTGGGTTATTATTATATCAAACCCCAGGATGTCCATTGTTTAATGTGTATATGGTTTTATAATGTGTATTATCTGGTTTAAACGTCTATTTTACTATTAATATGTGAAGTAGTGTAATTTACAGATAACAGTGAATGCAGCATAATAAGTTTGTGTGAAAGGTACGTGTTATGTTTGTATGCTGTTTGTTGTATTCTTTCTCCTATTTGTCAGTTTGAGGCGACGTCAAGTTACTCTGTTTCTGATTGGCTGGTGGGCGGGAGAACAACAGAGTGTGAGTGAAGGGTGTGTGTGAGTACACAGTGAGTTCGCTGGACCGCCTTCACTCTCGCTGAAGGACGGAGTTAATATTTGTATCCTTTAAGTTACCTTTGTGACTGTCACTTTGATACAGGGACAGTGTCACTTTCGGTTATCATCGTCTTTGTGACCCAATGCCACGCCACGCCGAGGCCTGCAACGGGGGGTTAATTATTAGTAATTTGCTGGCTTTTTCTTTTCCCAGCTTGATGAAGCCAACTGGACAACATCATCTGCAAAAAGCAGAGATGAAATTCTGAGGTCCCCAAACTGAAAACCCTCCTCCCCCCGGCTGCGCCTTGAGATCCTGTCCATAAAAAATCACAAACAGAATTGGATGCGGACACAGCTCTCAAACTCCCAACGGACCCGGTACCCCATACTCCTGTAGTACCCCCCACAGGACCCCCCAGGGGACACGATCAGCCTTCTCCAAGTCCACAAATCACATGTAGACTGGATGAGTCTCCCATGCCCCCGTAAGCAGCCCCGCCAGGGTAAAGAGCTGGTCCACTGTTCCTCGTCCAGGTCGAATCCGCATTGTTCCTCCTGTATCTGAGGTTCGACAATTGGCCGGAACCTCCTTTCAAGCACCCTGGAATAAACTTTACCCGGGAGGCTGAGTAGTGTTATACCTGATATTTGGGACACACCCTCCGGTCCCCCTTTTTGAAAATGGGAACCACCACCTCGGTCTGCCATTCCACAGGTACTTAGACAGTACACGTAAGTTAAAAGTCTTTATTCTTTGACACTGTGGACATGCACACACTCAACACATAAATACAGTACATTATTATTATTTACATTATACTTTAGACCCATCAGGACGTGACTGTGTGTGTGCATCATCCTGTTTTGTTTTTAAGTGAAACAGCGTCAGCAGCATTTCCTGAACTCTCTGTTTCAAAGGTTAAAAACTGTGGAGACGTGTGGACGCTGGACGTGAACTAAAGTTTTACTCCGAAAACTAAGACACAGTTTGGTGGATGTGACGTCAAGCTCACAAACTGTTTAAAGGTCAAACATTAACTCTAAGGAGAGCAGAGAGAAACAACCCGACATAATAAAAGCACAAGCAGCATGTAAGAAAATACATATTATATTAGAATGTTATTACCTTTAATTTATACCTTCCGCACCTTTAAGTAGAACATTTGAATATCTTTCAGGATGGAGACAAGACTCGTAGAGACTTTTATTTAAACTGACAGAATTGTTGTAAACTAAAGACGTCTTCATGATTCAGAATGAAGCTGTTTCCTTTTCTGAGTGACTCTTAAAGTGAAATTCTTCTTCTTCACTTCCTGTTTAGAAAGTGCCGACACTCTAAAACTGAAGTCTGCAGCTCGCCTCTGAAGTGCATAATTACAGTGTTGTTTCTATACAAGGAAACCCCACAAGGCTGAGTCTGCTAAATGTCTGCCCCACAGACACACACACACACACACACACAGAAGTCCCACTTACTGTCAGCTCCAAACAGCCTCTCATTAGCTTTTCATTACACACTAATTGGCCTTGAATTGTGCGGCAAACAGCAGCCAGAAGCTCCACACCCAGACTCACCACTGGATCTGACCCTGAGCGCACACACACACGCACACACACACACACACCACACACACACATCTACTGTTAGCCACTAGCAGACAGCAGCCTGCTGGTGATGCTGCTGGTTTCAGTGTCCCTCAGTTAGCAGCTCACACGCTGACATAGCCACACACACACACACATACACACACACACACATGCACACACACACACACTCAGACACACACACACACACACACACACACATACACGCACACACACACTCACACACACACACACACACACACACACACACACACACACAGTGAGGAGCTGACAGAGGAAACAGAATAAGAATAAGATTTGAAGGACGTTAAATGTCATCAAGCTGAAAACGGACACGTTAGAAACTTAGGGGGGAATTTACGAGGGCTGTCGCGCTCTGAGTTTACACGGATCATGATGACAATTCCCCTTTTGTGTGATCAGAAAATATATTGGTCTGTAAAAACAATCTGTTGATAATATATTGTTATTATTATGATAATCGGGAGATCGATCAGTCCGGGGCTGTGTGAGGCTCAACCCTGGCACACAGGCAGAGACACGGGTAGACGGTCTGGAGCTGATACACATGACAGGGATTATTATGTGGACGAGCTGCTGTTGTGCTCTCGTTTAAAAGAAATTAAGCTGCATTACAGACAGTTAAACTAGTAAACACCTGTCAAGTCTGGACTTTACAGTAAACTGTTAAAAGAGCTGCCCCCTCCTCTCCCTGCTCATCATCGATCTGTGCATGGAGCTGAGATCCGTCAGTGTGCGCTGAACTGATGCCTGAGAGCGCAGCACTGCGCAGCAGAGAGTGGAGGTGCAGACAGCTTCTCTTCACAATCAGGCACAAAACAAGAGCGAACTGCACGGATGTGTGAAACTTCATGGCCGTGTTTGCAATTGAATATCGTCAGTGCAATTTGCTTTGTGAATCAGACAGACGGTGCAAATGATGAGCTATCAGCGGCCGCAGTCAGCCCTTGTAATACTAATACTGCACTCCAGTTACCATCAGCTCTCTGCAGACGGTAATATTTTCACTCTAACTGCGCGCTGCTGTTAGTGCTGCTGTTTGTGAATTAGGTGCTTTTTGCCATGAGGCTCATTTGCATCGGAAGGGGTCATATTTGCTACGAATGTCTGCATAATGACTGGTAATGTCTGCATAATGACAAATACGTGCAAACAGCACCGACGCACAGAGACGCTGTTTGCTCTGCAGCACACTTTTTTCATCTGGAAGTTGAATTAGACTTCATGAGAATAATTATTATATTTAAAGTGTTTTTCTATATCGTTATATTTAAAGATTTGTGGAGATTATTTGAGGAACTGAAGGTGTAAATATGAAACTTTAAGTGAAAATTCTGATGATAGAAGCAGAGCGATGCTCACCTTTCTGCTGAAACACATCCTCCCTGAAACAATACTTTAAACGACGAGTTAACCAGAAGCACTAGTACTAGTTTGTATTACTGCAATCACTACAATTACTACAAGGCTGAAGTCATGTTGCCTCTGTGCATACAGGGATAACGACTGTAATTTATATTTTCTGTGTATAAATACAAATTAAACCAAACCATGAATGTTTCATTAGAACTACTGAGTCTGAAGCACCACCTGCAACACAAAGCTCATTTTACTGCACCTTTCATTATACACACACATATACTCTATGTACTATGTACACATATATATATACATATATATATATATATGTATGTATGAATAGATGTTTATAATCCAAGTGTACACTCTGAGGTCTAAATGTGGACTGCTGATGTTGTTGTTGATGGAAAATGAGATTGAAGCGTCTCTGTCATCAGCTCACACAAACACTGAGAGAAAGTGTTTCACTGAAGAGTCCTTCTGCCACAAACTGTCCTGCTGCGATAATTACACACTCCTCTAAGAGAGGGGGAGAGAGGGGGAGAGGAGGAAAAAGATGAGAGGTGGAGGAGATAAAAACAGCACAACAAGACAGACGAAGAAGACTGTGGAGAGGGAGGAGGAGAACGAGGAGGAGAGAGAGAGAGAGAGAGAGAGAGAGAGAGACATAACATGAGAGGTTGGAGGAGAAACAAACAGCACAACAAGGTGGGATGAGGAGAGAGAGAGATGAGTAGGAGGAGGGGGAGGAGGGGGGAGTATTATCTCACCCGTACAGACACTGCAGCACAACGACTCCTACAATCACCACTGTCACCTGTGGTTAACACATCACTCAGCACAGAGCAGCCACTGAGCCAGAAAAACTCAATTACCCACCATCCATCACTCCTGCCCCTGCTCACACTTCAAAGAAACAGAGTCCGCTAATACACACACACACACACACACACACATACATCATACAATGAGTAGAGCTGTTTGTGCTGGTCAGGTGAGTGTACCTGTGTATTATCACCTGTTTGTGTTACCTATAAGGGAGGCAGGGTGTAAATTAGCATCTTGCTAACTGTTTAACATGTTTGTATTTGAACACTGATGCTCATTCATGTGATCTGTTAAATAAAACAGAATGAAAAGTGCCAGAATCTGGACTACAGGGACTGGTTGGGTTTCTCTCTGAGCTGTTAGAGAACTGTTCGAGGGCTGAGCCCACCGACCAATCACATTCAACAATGCTTTTTTTTTTTTTCACTTTACACCAATGGCCAATAGGGAGGTGCCAGCCAGCTCCTCTCTCTCTCTCTCTCACACACACACACACACACACACACACACACACACACTCATACACTCCCTCCTGTAGAGCCGTTAGACTCTTTATTGTCGGCTTTGTTCACTGCTCTCATTCTGTGTCACATCACTCCTCCCTCATTCTTTTCCCCTCCTCCCCCCCCCCCCGCCTCCCCTCCTCCTCCACATTCAATTATTTCCTCCTCCTTCCTCCTTTCCCTCCCTTTCCTCTCAACCTCTCTCCTTTCCTCCTGGTAATCTCCTTTCTGCCTGTTTTTAATATTTTCCCTTAATCCTTCCTTCACTGTTTTCCTCGCCTCCTTCTATTCTCTCCCTCCTTTTCTTCTCCATCCTTTCTTCCTACCATCCCTTCTTCCCTGAATCTTCATCCTTCACTCCTCCATGCCTCCTTCTTCTCCTCCTCCTCTTATTTCACTTCTGTCTCTGATTCACCCTGTTTTTCTCACTCACCCTCTCTGCTCAATCGTTTTCCACTCTCCTCCACCCCCCCACCTCCTCCCCCTCCCCCTCCCCTTGGAGTGTGTGTGTGTGTGTGTGTGTGTGTGTGTGTGTGTGTGTGTGTGTGAGTGTGTGTTGTGATGTAGTTTGCGTGTGTCTCAGAGCAGGTGTTATTCACCCTTTCTTCACCTCTGCAGATTCACCTCACTTTCTATTTTTCTGAGTGTTAATGATTTTAATTGGCTCCTCTGCTTCCCTCTGCAAACACACACACACACACACACACACACACACACACACAGCAGTTCTTTAACGTGTGTGTGTGTTCCTGATTAGCATGGGGTTACCCCCCCGGGTGAGGTTGGAGGCTTCAGAGAATGAATGGGGGGGGTGAATAGGAGGAGGGTCACATTTCCATCCGGCTGTTTCAGATCTGCAGACTGACTGAGGATCAGTGTCGACCGTCAGAAGACTCTGCAGGAGAGGCAGATCTGATCTGACAGGTCTGCTCTGTGCTGTGTATATTTGTGTGTATCTTTGTGTATATGTCTGTATATGTCTGTATATGTGTAAAGATGTGTGTATATATTTGTGTGTATATATCTTTGTATGTGTGTGTATATGTGTATGTTTATATGTGTATGTGTATACGTGTGTGTATATGTGTAAAGATGTGTGTATATATTTGCGTGTATGTGTGTATATATAAGTGTGTGTTGTTATGTTATAATATATATTTTGTAGATACAGACAGCAGCTGGTCGTTTCAATCAGAGGAACGCTGCTCCGCCCGTCACACAGCCACACTTTGAGTCAACCACATGCTGCATACATTCACTGCATTCATTCACTTTCATAGTTCATACCTGAGCAGGTAAAGCTGCTGTAACAAACTACAGAACATGAAGTGTGACATCTCTCTGTGAGAATTCATCACTGACTGAAGCTACGAGGAGATCATCATCTTTATGTTCAACAGATTTTACACCAACAGGCTGAATGTCTAATGACAACCAGAGAGAAGAGACACACACACGCACGCACGCACGCACGCACACACACACACACACACACACACACACACACACACACACACACACACACAATGTGCTGCTACAAGGACAAAATGGCAGCAGAGAATGAAGCAGTGTTTCACACACTGTCAGCCCCCCCCTCCCCGCTCCTCCTCCTCCCAGCTGCTGTGGAACATGAGAAGCCCCAGTTTACCCAGTACAGCTCTGAGAGAGAGAGAGAGGGAGAGGGGGGGAGAGAGAGAGAGAGTGAGTGAGAGGAGGAGGTGTAGAGACTGAGCTGCAGGTCTGTTAAATCACTTACCTGCAGCTCAACAACAGGCTGGAGGGGGGGGGAGGGGGGAGAAAAGGAGGCGTGGCGTTCTCTGGTTTCCTGCTCTGTCTGACACACGACTGAAACACATGATTACTGTTTATATTTATTATTCATGTTTAAACACCTGCTGTTTGTGAGAACACAGGGTTCATCCTCTCACAGAGTTCATCCTCTCACAGGGTTCATCCTCTCACAGAGTTCATCCTCTCACAGGATTCATCCTCTCACAGAGTTCATCCTCTCACAGGGTTCATCCTCTCACAGAGTTCATCCTCTCACAGGATTCATCCTCTCACAGGATTCATCCTCTCACAGAGTTCATCCTCTCACAGGGTTCATCCTCTCACAGAGTTCATCCTCTCACAGGATTCATCCTCTCACAGGATTCATCCTCTCACAGAGTTCATGTTTGGTAAGTCGTTCCAGTCATCACAGAAACAAGCAGCTAAAATGAGTCTCAGGGTGTCTGGGCTCTGCAGGGTTTCTGGGTCCTACAGGGTGTCTGGGTCCTACAGGGTGTCTGGGCTCTGCAGGGTGTCTGGGTCCTACAGGGTGTCTGGGTCCTACAGGGTGTCTGGGCTCTGCAGGGTGTCTGGGTCCTACAGGGTGTCTGGGCTCTGCAGGGTGTCTGGGTCCTACAGGGTGTCTGGGCTCTGCAGGGTGTCTGGGTCCTACAGGGTGTCTGGGATGTGCAGGGTGTCTGGGTCCTACAGGGTGTCTGGGCTCTGCAGGGTGTCTGGGCTCTGCAGGGTGTCTGGGTCCTACAGGGTGTCTGGGCTCTGCAGGGTGTCTGGGTCCTACAGGGTGTCTGGGCTCTGCAGGGTGTCTGGGCTCTGCAGGGTGTCTGGGTCCTACAGGGTGTCTGGGCTCTGCAGGGTGTCTGGGTCCTACAGGGTGTCTGGGTCCTACAGGGTGTCTGGGGGCTCTGCAGGGTGTCTGGGTCCTACAGGGTGTCTGGGTCCTACAGGGTGTCTGGGCTCTGCAGGGTGTCTGGGCTCTGCAGGGTGTCTGGGTCCTACAGGGTGTCTGGGCTCTGCAGGGTATCTAGGCTCTGCAGGGTGTCTGGGTCCTACAGGGTGTCTGGGCTCTGCAGGGTGTCTGGGTCCTACAGGGTATCTAGGCTCTGCAGGGTGTCTGGGGGCTCTGCAGGGTGTCTGGGTCCCACAGGGTGTCTGGGCTCTGCAGGGTATCTAGGCTCTGCAGGGTGTCTGGGCTCTGCAGGGTGTCTGGGTCCTACAGGGTGTCTGGGCTCTGCAGGGTGTCTGGGTCCTACAGGGTGTCTGGGCTCTGCAGGGTATCTAGGCTCTGCAGGGTGTCTGGGGGCTCTGCAGGGTGTCTGGGTCCTACAGGGTGTCTGGGCTCTGCAGGGTATCTAGGCTCTGCAGGGTGTCTGGGGGCTCTGCAGGGTGTCTGGGTCCTACAGGGTGTCTGGGCTCTGCAGGGTATCTAGGCTCTGCAGGGTGTCTGGGGGCTCTGCAGGGTGTCTGGGTCCTACAGGGTGTCTGGGCTCTGCAGGGTGTCTGGGTCCTACAGGGTATCTAGGCTCTGCAGGGTGTCTGGGGGCTCTGCAGGGTGTCTGGGTCCCACAGGGTATCTAGGCTCTGCAGGGTGTCTGGGCTCAGCTTGAGAGAGGGTTAGGAGCTACTGGAGTTGAGCCGCTACTCCTTCACATTGTAAGGAGCCAGTTGAGGTGGTTTGGGCATCGGATTAGGATGCCTCCTGGGCGCCTCCCTTTGGAGGTTTTCCAGGCATGTCCAACTGGGAGGAGACCCCGGGCAGACCCAGAGGTGGCTGGAGGGATTATATATCCCGTCTGAGCTGGACAACGTTGCTGGGGAGAGGGACACCTGGGTCACCTTGCTGAGCCTGCTGCCACCACGACCTGACCCTGGATAGGCAGAAGATTATGGATGGATGGACGGATGGATGGATGGTGATACATGTGGGGAGAACAGAAAGAGCTGCTGTGTGCAGGTACAGCAGGTGAAGGTGTGTGGGGAGAAATAACTGAAACACTAACGTGGTGGAGCTGTGATGGTGTAACATTTCACTGTCTTTAATTGGGTGACGTGTTGTTCGCTGCAATACATCACAGTGATCAGCTCATAGAGGAGTCCTCTCTCTCACACACGGAAACAGACTGAGCAGCAGATCGGTGTCTGTGAGGAGATTCTCCAACACCAAGGACACTGCTGCTATCTCTGCAGAACACGCACACACACGCACACACACACACAGAGTGGAACAGCAGCTCTGACCTTGATGTCGCCTGAGGAGCTGCTATCTGAGCTCACGGTCATCTGGCAACTGGATAACACACACACACACACACACACACAGATTTCTGATCCATACATGTGTGGAGTGTGAGCTCATAAATATTCATACACACACTCTGCTGTGTGAAGCTGCACACTCTCTCTCTCTCTCTCTGTGTTCCAGCCGTGCAGAAAGCTTCCATTTTTCAGCAGAGGCGTGTAGCTGCTACTATGAGAGGAGATACCCTCTATCACACACACACACACACACACACACACACACACACAGGAGGAGCAGGAATAATTGCATAATTCGAGTCTGACTCCACGTTTATACAGCAGCTCAAGAAAGAGACGAGAAACTGTTTCACCGTTTCACCAGCAGGAAACTGTGTGTGTGTGTGTGTGTGTGTGTGTGTGTGTGTGTGTGTGTGTGTGTGTGTGTCACACTGTAAGCGTGAGAGCTGCAGCTCGGCCCAAACCTCCCTCGCCTCTGCTTCTGTTCCTACTGGGCCCATTTGTTCTGCTCTCACAGCATCAACCATTTAAGGCTTATGTGTGTGTGTGTGTGTGTGTGTGTGTGTGTGTGTGTGTGTGTGTGGTAGTTGTGGTTCATTCTCTGGTTTTTCACTGTGTAACGTTATCCTCAGCGTGTCCCTGCAGGCATCGTCAGAGGTCTCAGACAGTAGAGGCAGAAAACTAGATGGAGAGGAGGTGAAACATGAGGAGGAGGAGGAGGGGGGGGGGTGTAGTCTGATAAAGCGTTTAGTCCAGAACAAAAGCAGGTTTTAGAGAGAGGAGCTGCAGTTTCTCTTCACATGAAAATAATCGAACCCTAAAGAAACATATACACTGTCAGAGCGTTCTGTCCAGCTCCTTACACACACACACACACACACACACACACACACACACACACACATACACACACACACACACACACACACACACACACACACACACACACACACACACACACACACACACAGTCTGCAGGTCAGAAGTTCAGCTCTAACCTAATTAGCACTAAATTCTAAATTCTTGCTGACATTCAAAATGGCAGCAAACTTATTAAATCATGATGGACACCTCGCTCTGTGTGTGTGTGTGTGTGTGTGTGTGTGTGTGTGTGTGTGTGTGTGTGTGTGTGTGTGCGTGTGTGTGTGTTTGAATATGTCACTGCTGAACACTGATGAGGTTACGTTCACTGAAAACTTTCCTAAACTTTTCCAAACATTCGTGCTGACGGATGGATCTAAAAACAGCTCCAGGAAACTTCAGAGTCAGAAACAGTCAAACAGTCTGAATGTGATGAACGATCAGCTGCAGGCACAGAGGACACACACACACACACACACACACACACACACACACAACACGCTGCAGCCATAACAGCCAATCAGATCCCTGAATGAGAGTGACTACCTGATCCTGCAGGAGGAAGCAGACGGTCGGTCTGAGGAGCAGCAGAGACCTGCTGTCCTTCAGCAGGATCACACCTGAGATGTTTACTGTACATTTACACACACACAAACACACACCTAGCTCATCACTCTGTCTTTATATACACCTATTAGCCATAACATTATGACCACTGACAGGTGAAGTGAATAACATTATCTCACTGTCAGTGGGTGGGATATGTTAGGCAGCAGGTAAACCCTTTGTCCTGAAGTTGATGTGTTGGTGTGCAGGAAAAATGGGCGAGTGTAAGGATGAGAGCGACACTGACAAACTGTGAAGGCTAGACGACTGGGTCAGAGCGTCTCCAAACCTGCAGCTCCTGTGGGCTGTTCCCAGTCTGCAGCGGTCAGTACTGACCAAAAGAGGTCCAAGGAAGGAAAACCAGTGAACCAGTGACAGGGTCAGGCTCAATGATGTGCATGGGGAGCAAAGGCTGGGCTGTGTGGTCCGATCCAACAGAAGAGCTACTGTAGCTCAAACTGCTGAAAAAGGTAAAGCTGGTCAGAACACACAGAGCATCACAGTTTGTTGTGTATGAGGCTGTGTAGCTGCACACCGGTCAGGGTGCCCGTGCTGACCTGCCTACAATGACCATCAACACTGGACCACGTTCAGCAGGATAATTTTCCCTGCCACACTGCAAAAACGGTTCAGGAATGGTTTGAGGAACAACGTCTTGGTGCCCGATACCTCAGCACACCTTCAGAGGTCTCTTAGGTCCATGCCTCGACAGGTCAGAGATGTTTTGGCGGCAAAAAAGGGTACTACACAAAATTAGGCAGGTGGTCATAATGTTATGGCTGTATGTTCGGTCACAGAGAGTGACACCTCGGAGACAGCTGATGAAGAAAAAATTCAACCTTCAGACAAAACAACCAGAAACAAAGACTTGTTTATCTGTCATCAGTAATCGCTGTATTAAAAACACATCCGGGTCAGCAGCACTGAGTCTGTGTGAAAATGGGACACGTACCAGAGAGGACTGTGATGTACATATAGAACTACAATCACTGCTGCAGGTCCACTGACTGAATCAAGAGACTGCAACCTTTCAACCCTTCAGCCATCCTGATTGGATATATCCTCTGGGAGTGACAGACAACTTCTCTGTCCCTCCGGTGTATCCAGCTGTTAGAGGTAAAGGACTTCCTGCCAACACTTCCTGTTCCGTGCGCTGCAGTGTTTACAGTCCCACTAGGAACTTCACAGTGTGGATGGAGTCAAACGCCGGGGACACCGGACGAGGAAGCGCCGCGCAACGAAAACCACGCGCGAGCCGGAGCACTTCCGTTCTCACCAGACGCACATTTCTCCGCGCCGGACGACAAGCGCCTCTGCTCCTCAGCTGTCGTTTACTCATCATCGTGCTCTCTCTCTCTCTTGCTCTCTCTCTCTGTTTTGCGTGTGTGTTTTGACACCCCGCCCCCACCCCCTATAGCCAGCCAACTTTTTGTCTCTCTCTTTCTTGTGTGCGCGTGTGTGTCTGTGTGTGTGCGTGTGTGCGTGTATCTTCATCTCTCTCGCGCTCTGCATTTGTCAATCGCTGTGTTTTATTTTGAAAATTGAGCGGCGCGTCTGGTGTGAACGACACAATCGGTTAACATGGGCAGTGAAAGGAAACTGGCTCCGCTTCGCGGCTATTCGCGGTGCTTCCGTGTCTGGTGTGTCCCCGGCGTAAGAGCAGACTGTTAGCTGTTAGCATGCAGATGTCTGATTATCGAGATCAGGATCACGATTGTATTGATTGCTAATAAGATCAATTGTTCTGATCTACACAGGGACTACACATGAAGACTCATCACTCATAAGCTAACTCTGGCCCAGTTACACTGATGAGTAACTATAGAGTTGATTAGCGTGTATGGCTCCAGGTAAAAAAAAAAAATAAGGCTGTTCCCATGGTGACTGTGTAAACAGGTGAGATTCTCAGGTGGTGACCAGCTGCTGTTTCCTGTCTGAGACCGTTACAGGTCAGTATTCACACATCACAGATACTAACATCTTAATGTCAGCCTCTAAACGCTCACAGCTGAATCTGGAGTCAGTTACAGACAGGCCACCATCATCCAGCAGCTGCTTGTTGAGAAATGCATGCTGGGAAACTTTAAGTTGACCCCACTCAGCCTCCATCAGCATGTGTAACAGAGATGTGGCCTTCACTCAGCTGGATGCAGAGCACAAACCTTAAACTGATGGTGCTTCACCTGAACACCAGAACACACCTGTGAGGCGGTAACACGACGGCTTTCAGCAGGTTTAAAGTTTACCACCTAAGATTTATCAAGACGAGAAGCTGGGGCTGATGGGTAAAAAGACACTTCATTAACACTGAGAGATATTATTAAGCATGAAAGTGCAGAGACCACAGCGTCTGATAGTCTGACCGCAGGTGAAGCACGACTGTGTGAAGCTGCATGTTGGTGCTGATATGTCCTCTGAAGGATTTCATAACAAGAGACAGAGAGAAACAGAGTCACAGCGACAGACTGAGGTTACACAAAGAACGATTATAATATGTCTAATAATAATAATCTGTTTACATAGGGTTCATATCTATAAATATATATACATCTATATACTGTATATACGTATATACAGTGTATATATGATATAATAATCTGTGTGTCTGTGTTAATGAACGAGTGCATCCTGAAGAACAAGGTTAACTCTCATCTTTTCTGGGTCACATGATGCAGTTTGTTATTAAATATTCATGTGTGTACTGCTGACTGAGCCTGCAGGGACACACACACACACACACACACACACATACACACATACACACACACACACACACACACACACACACACACAAACACAAACACACTCTGATGGAAGCAGTTACTGAACCAGCACAAAGACCGGCCAATGGAACATAACTGGCTGTCAATAGCAACAGCATGTCAATGCAGCCTGAGGCATTCACATGCTAATGGAGCATGCTAACAAGACACACAAACATGCTAACAAGATACACACACACACAAAAACACAAAAAATACACACACACAGAAGAAACCCATCCGATTGGACAACAGAGATTCAGACGTTACAGAGGAAGAGGAATGTTCTTGTTCCTGTGAAGATGTTTCACCTCTCCTCTGAAGGGCTTCTTCAGTTCTAAACTGATATATAATCTAGCTCCGTCCACCGGTCAGTCCCTCACTCAGCCTTTCATATGAGAGGTGAAACATTTTCAAGAACTTCAACCAAGTCCAGCTGCCGTTTGGATTAAGCTCAGAGTTACCATGACCTGGATGACTGACAACCTTAACAGACATTTCAGATCAACAGAAACTCTAAACATTATAATTGTTGAGTTATCTATCCAAGCACCACCCTCCAGGACTGAATATAACCAAAACCTGCAGTTCCTCCAGTGTCCACTTGAGGCTGTCTCCAGCAGTGTGTCAGTCCCCATAGAGCCCCATGTTAAAATGTCTAGCTATACAGGAGAAATAAGCCTGGTATAAAAAACTCTATAGCTCAGTTCTCTCTTCATAACAACTGTACGGAGAGACTCTGTGGACCAAACAGAGTTTGGTAACGCATTCCACCACCGGGGGGCGACAGAGGAGAAGAGTCTAGTTAGCGACTTAGGGCCCTGTTGTGATGGGAGGACCAGGCGCCTTTCATTGGCAGAGTGTAGTGGGCGGGACGGAGTGTAGACCTGAATGAGGGCGTTCAGGTCGGCAGGAGACGATTTTGTTGCTGTTTTGTAAGCGAGCGACAGGGTTTGAATTTGATGTGAGCAGCGACTGGGAGCCAGTGGAGGGATATGAGCAGTGGAGGGATATGTGCTGTTTTGGGTTGATTGAAGATCACTCATGCTTTGGTTCTGGATCATCTGCAGAGGTTTGAATGTGCATGCAGGAAGGCCTGCCAGGAGGGAGTTGCAGTAATCAATGTGTGATATCACGAGAGCCTGTACCAGCAGGTGTGTTGCATGCTCTGAAAGGTAGGGTCTGATCTTCCTGCAAATCAACATGACCGAGCAATCAAGGCTAGCTCCATGGTATGACTCAGAAACTCGTAACCTGAAGCAAATGTGCCGTAAATCTGGTGATGTGGTGATCCACCAAAACAGAAGAGTATTGCTTCCTCTGGCAAAAAAGTCTTAATAAATACATAACAACAGTTTATTTGAGGACTGTCAGTCAGGATTTAGAGTCCACCACAGCACTGAGACAGCACTGAGAGTTTCAAATGATCTACTTCCTGCTTCAGACAGAGGACTTCTCTCTGTACTCGTCCTGTTAGATCTTAGTGCTGCTTTCGACACGATAGACCATCAGAACATTTAATTGGCATTACAGGATCTGCATCAAGTTGGTTTAAATCTTATTTATCAGATCGATCTCAGTTTGTTAATGTTCATGATGTGTCCTCTATGCACACCAAAGTTAGTCATGGAGTTCCACGAGGTTCTGTGCTCGGGCCGATTCTTTTTACCTTATATATGCTTCCTCTGGGTAATACAATTTCATTGTTATGCAGATGATACTCAATTATACTTATCTATGAAGCCAGACGAAACCAATCAGCTATCTAAACTAGAAGCATGCCTTAAGGACATAAAGATCTGGATGACTAGAAACTTTCTGCTACTTAATTCAGACAAACTGAAGTTATTGTGCTCGGCCCAAAACACCTCAGAGACTCTTTCTCTAATGATATAGCTGCCCTAGATGGCATCAGCCTGGCATCCAGCACTACTGTTAGGAATCTGGGAGTTCTGTTTGATCAGGATATGTCCTTCATCTCCCACATAAAACAAATATCAAGGACAGCCTTCTTTCACCTTCACAACAAACATCAGACACATCCTGTCTCAACACGATGCAGAAAAACTAGTCCATGCATTCGTTACTTCCAGGTTGGATTATTGTAACTCGTTACTATCAGGCTGCCCTAATAAGTCACTAAAAACTCTGCAGCTGGTACAAAATGCTGCAGCACGTGTGCTGACAAGAACTAGGAAGAGAGATCACATCTCTCCTGTATTAGCCTCTCTGCACTGGCTTCCTGTAAAATATAGAATAGAATTTAAAATCCTTCTTCTTACTTACAAAGCTCTTAATGGTCAGGCACCATCATATCTTAAAGAGCTCATAGTGCCATATTACCCCTCTAGAACATTGCGCTCCCAGGATGCAGGCCTGCTTGTGGTACCTAAAGTCTCTAAGAGTAGTGTTGGAGGTAGAGCCTTCAATTACCAGGCCCCCCTCCTCTGGAACAATCGACCAGTCAGGGTCCGGGAGGCAGACACCCTCTCTTCTTTTAAGAGTTCAAACTTTCCTCTTTGATAAAGCTTATAGTTAGGGCTGGCTCAGGCTTGGACCAGCCCAGAGTTATGCTGCTATAGGTTTAGACTGCCGGGGGGATCTGACACACCAAGCTCCTCTCTCTCTCTCTCTCTCTGTGTTTCTCTGTGTGTCTCTCTCTCTCTCTCTCTCTCTCTCTCTCTGTCATATTAATGCAGCTCATTAACTCTGTATCTTCTGGTCCCATTAACATTACTAACCACATATCTTCCCGGGAGTTCTTGTGCTCCCTTGTCTTGAAGGTTCCTGGGGATCGTTGCTGCAGACCACCTGCTGCTGTGGACCTGCTCGACTGCAACAACTACTAACATCAGCCTTCCCCATAGTATCATTATTGTTGCTGCTAATGCTAATAGTAGACCTGTTGACTTCAACTGTTACAATTACTATTATCAGCCATCAGTCTGTATTACCTGTTGTTGTTGTTGCTCTCTTTGCCTGTCTCTATCCTGCTCCTCTCTCCTCTCTCTCTCTCCCTCTCTCGGCCGTCCAGTCTCTTCAGATGTCCAGCATGAGTCTGGTTCTGCTCGAGGTTTCTACCTGTTAAAGGACGTTTTTCAGTCTCTGTGGTGAATGTTGCTCAGAGCTGCTCGTGGTGATTCATGTTGGTCTCTCTCTAAACAACAAAGAATATGGTCTCGACCTGCTCTGTCTGTAAAGTGTCTTGAAATAACTTTGGTTGTGATCAATTTGATTGATTGAACTTGGAGACAAAAACAATGTTTTTAACACCAAGTAGATCTTAAACACTTGAATATAAAAACGACTCATTGAGAAATAAAAATCTTATAGTGCTTTTTATTCAGAAAAAACACAGCTCCCTAGTGTACAGTGTATCTGTTTACAGGCCATCTCACCTGATTCAATATGGCGGTCACAGCAACGCGTCGCAGCCACGGGCTGACACAGTCAATGCGATGTCTATGTATATATGTCAATGGGAATGACTGGAAAAGCTGGGTATCGTCCGCATAGCAATGGTATGAGAAACCATGAGAAAGTGAGGTGGTATATATTGAAAAGGGAAAGAGCCAAGCACTGTGATGCATTATTAGGGGCGTGGCCTATTTGAGTGACAGGTGGGAGCTGCTAGCTTGTCTGCCAGGCGTTACAGCAGACCTTGAACTCCATCCTCTCTTCCAAATATGGTCACTTCTGGGCCTAGAAAAAGGAGGCTTCAAAGAGGCAGGTGACAAACCAATGGGTGACAACTTTGAGGCCACGCCCTCTTCTTATATAAATCTGGACCTGAACACTCACTATGTGTCTGAATCTGCCACTAACGGTAACACACGGTTTCTTTGTGAAAACGTACAGTTAGCATCTGTGTAGGGAAGTTACTTCACCTGATCATGACTCTAACCCAGTTTATGAGAGAGGGAAGTGACTGCGCTTCAGTCAGGGAGTCAGAATGATTTATTGATGACAGCATATTAAAGAAGCTAACTGCTAACCAGCTGACACGACACAAAAAATAATCCTGTGAGAAAAAGCTGAAATGGTTCACAGCTGATAGAAGCAGCAGGACTGTGATTTCAAACACTCAGCAGATACATATCACATTTATTTCACTCCACGTATAACCTCCTCTCTTCTTCTCTCTGTGGCAGTTTACAGATTATAACGGGGCGTCTCCTGACTACAAACGATAAACAATGATCAATAATTCATCTGCTCTCTGGATATTAAAGCAGGAGAATCTGGCAGAGACGAGCTGAACATCACATGATCACATCCTCAGAGGACACAGCTGCCAGATCTCACGTCCCTCACACCAACACTCAGACATAAGAATCAGACCTCCAGCAGTGATGGAGGAAAAACACTTTCAGTTTGTGATGTGGTGGCGTCACTTTTGGTACCTGACCTGTAGAGATGTTGTTTCCATGGAGACATGGAAGACAAAATGTTTTACATGGAAACGATGTTTGATTGAAAGAGACATAATAATAATCATTTTGTAACAATAATGTAAAGTTATATGATTGTGAGTTTAGTGCAGCAACAACAAAGACAGAACAAAGCTGGAGTTTAATGAAACATACACACGTCTCCTGTGCAGCGTCCTGAGACCACGTTTAATCAGCTGTTTGAATCTGACTCCTTATTTAAACGCCTTGCTGCTCTGACCCTGTTACAGTGTGTGTGTGTGTGTGTGTGTGTGTGTAGGGGGGGGGGTCTAATATGAAGCATGTTGAGTCTGAGGTTGAGAGCAGATTCATTCCTCCATGACTCTGTTTGCATGTCAGTGTTATCTAATATCTAATAACATGAATAATGCATTGTGGGAGTCTGTCGCTGTTAGCACGCCAAAACACACACACACAAACACACACACACACACACACACACACACAGTATGTAGATCAGTGTGAGCTCTGATATGAGACAAACACAACAAACAGGAACACGCCCCCTCTTCTATATGAATATTAACACACACACACACGTTTACACTGAAAACACTGATGACCAAAAGTTAACCAGCGTGACACACACTGTGTGATCAGCCAATCACAATCAACAACACATCTCTATGACAGTCACACGGCATCACAGAGCTGTTAGCTTCAGTGCTAACTGACTCATTAACCAACTAACTGAAGCTAACAGCTTAGCCTGGCTAATGAGCTACCCGGCAGGCAGAGGGCTTACTGAACACAGCTGAGTGACTTCAGATGTCACTGTGAACAGGATGAAGAAACCATCATCAGTCATCAAACCATCAATATGAAGTCCGGCCCTAACTTCCTGTTCATGTCGGCATTACAGGTATCTCACCTAAAAACACAACGGACCCTTTCTTTCAACCACATGCTGAGGTGCTGTGTAAATGTTTCATGAGTACATGAACTCCAAAGTGTTTCTGTCGCTCTGTGTAAGTGCTGCAGCTTCCTGAAGTTTCATCTTTCTGAATCCTACAGAGACGTTTGTCCCGCACGTGTTCTCCACCGTCCTCTGGATGAGCTCATGTAAATGTACGAACACGCGAGCAGTTAAAGCGCTCCTCATCATGTCGTTGGAGTCCTGTTTTCTGCCTGAATGATGGAGTTCTAAATCAGTGCTGGCAGAACGAGACAGGGCAAGAAACCTGCATTAAAATCCCCAAAACGAGTGAAACAGAGGAAACTAAGTGACCACATGTTACACGAGTTTATAATGCTGACTGTGTGCTTCATAAAGAGAGCCTCTCGACAGACATTGATACAGCACTCACACACACACACACACACACACACACACACACACATTACCGCTTTAAACATGCAGACTGTCACAGGTGCAGCCTCGAACCTGCAGCATCCACAGAGTCACGTCTGGAGAGAGAGCAGGGCTGTGATATCTCTTTCAAAATAAGAGCGTGTGGATGTGAGACACGAACCCTTTTTATTTTGCAGTTCTGCCTCAGTGTCGTAACGAAGCTCTGCCGTTACACTGCCTTTGTCATTTAACATGAGACCAGGCAACGCAGGCGTGGAGCCGCCCCAGTGTGTGTGTTTACTCCTCTGTTACTCCTCTGTTTCTCCTCTGTTACTGCTCTGTTACTCCTCTGTTACTGCTCTGTTACTGCTCTGTTACTCCTCTGTTACTCCTCCACTGTTACTCCTCTGTTACTGCTCTGTTACTCCTCTGTTACTGCTCTGTTACTGCTCTGTTACTCCTCTGTTACTGCTCTGTTACTCCTCTGTTTCTTCTCTGTTACTCCTCTGTTACTGCTCTGTTTCTCCTGTTTCTTCTCTGTTACTCCTCTGTTACTGCTCTGTTTCTCCTCTGTTACTGCTCTGTTACTCCTCCAGTGTTACTCCTCTGTTACTGCTCTGTTACTCCTCTGTCCCCTATTGGTAAGTGATGAGGTTTACTATAATATAGGCTAGGCAATAAATATTGCATAGTTATTCAGTCTTTTTAGTCACTGTAGTCAGCAAAATAGCTAAGTCCATGAAGCTAACATTTAGCAAAGAGTGGAAAGGCTTCATAGTCTGTGGCTGTTACAAGTGATCGGCTTTCTGTTAACTCTTTTCTGTCTTTTCAAACAATGTTTCATCAACAGTTTGTGTCTAATTTTTTCAGCTCCCCGGTGATCTCCCTCCAGCGAGCTGCACAATATTATACTGAAATGAGGAGACATTGTCTGTGTAACTCCGTACGTCCCTACTGCAAATACATTGATTGTCGCGGTTTATAAAGCTTATAAAAGATGATGTCATTTGGTAATGATCGATAGTTTTGATCGCTACGTCATTAATAACATAGCGACCCTAACCCTAACCCTAACCCTATCCCTCCACTGCTCATATCCCTCCACTGGCTCCCAGTCGCCGCTCACATCAAATTCAAACCCTGTCGCTCGCTTACAAACAGCAACAGAAACGTCTCCTGCCTACCTGAACGCCCTCATCCAGGTCTACACTCCGTCCCGCCCACTACGCTCTGCCAATGAAAGGTGCCTGGTGCTCCCATCACAACAGGGCCCTAAGTCGCTAACTAGACTCTTCTCCTCTGTCGCCCCCCGGTGGTGGAACGAGCTACCAAACTCCATTCGGTCCGCAGAGTCCCTTTCACCTTTAAGAAGAAGCTAAAGACCCAGCTCTTTATGACCTCTGACCTTAATGATACTGATGCTATTGATGATGATGACATCGAGGATGTTGTTGATGTTGACTAGGATTCTCATGATGATGACTATATTGACCTTGTTGATGTTGTTGACGCCCTGTGCTCTGCCTGTCAGCACCAGTGTCCGATCACACCTGCAGTCGTATTTATTATCTTTACTGCCCTTTGTGAGGTCACAGTGACCTTTGACCCCCAGAAATGAATCTCTTATTATTGAGTCTTTCCTCCTGAGACATCTCGTCAACGGGAGACTCAGACAGACGCACAGAGAACATGTAGACATGAGGCGTCTGTCAGCAGCAGGAGGCAAGACGAGTATTAGAATATTTCTGAACAAACATCACGTTAGAGATGAGCCTTTAACCGAACTCTGAGTTTAAACTGTTTATAAAGAACATCACAGAACATCACAGAACACATGAACCTCCTGAACCGTGACACACGTGTGCTGTCACACAGGAAACATGTGGAGGTCTGCAACGGCACATTTATCACGTCATAAACAACAGACAACGTCCTGTTGTTATAAACTGCATCAATAATAGGTCTGATCAAAGCTGCTCTGTGTGTGTGTGTGTGTGTGTGTCCAGCAGCAGGAGGATGTTTAGGAAATCAAATGGAGCCAAAAGTCATTTATAAAGTTTCACTGCAGAACTCTCATTTGGCTCTTTATCCAAGGTGACTTACAGTTCACACACACACACACACACACACACACACACACACACACACACACCAGGGTTTGTAAGTTTAAAGTGTTTCTAAAGGACAATGACATCAAAGCAGAGATCAGCTCATGACTTCACTCATGTAAAGCTTCAAACTATAAAGAACAGTAAATTAATAAATAATAATAATATAAGTAATTTATTAATTAATTAAGATAAGAAAATCCTTCATTGATCTGCAGGGGGGAATTTGGGTAATTAATTAATAATAATAAAGTAAATCAATAAAAACAGTAAAGTTAATAAGGTAAAGTGAAACTACAGAGAGAAGAGAGAGAGACAGACGGAGAGAGACAGGGAGAGAGACAGAGAGACGGACAGACGGAGAAAGAGACAGAGAGACAGACAGACGGAGAGAGAGACAGAGAGACAGACAGACGGAGAGAGACAGAGAGACGGACAGACAGAGAGAGAGGGAGAGAGACAGAGAGACGGACAGACGGAGAAAGAGACAGAGAGACAGACAGACGGAGAGAGACAGAGAGACGGACAGACGGAGAGAGAGGGAGAGAGACAGAGAGACGGACAGACGGAGAAAGAGACAGAGAGACAGACAGACGGAGAGAGACAGAGAGACGGACAGACGGAGAGAGAGACAGAGAGACAGACAGACGGAGAGAGACAGAGAGACAGACAGACGGAGAGAGAGGGAGAGAGACAGAGAGACGGACAGACGGAGAGAGAGACACAGAGAGACAGACAGACGGAGAGAGACAGAGAGACAGAGAGACGGACAGACGGAGAGAGAGACAGAGAGAGAGACAGAGAGACAGACAGACGGAGAGAGACAGAGAGACAGACAGACGGAGAGAGAGACAGAGAGACGGACAGACGGACAGACGGAGAGAGAGACAGAGAGACAGACAGACGGAGAGAGACAGAGAGACAGACAGACGGAGAGAGAGACAGAGAGAGAGACAGTGCATCTGCATTGATGAGTAAAGACAGGCTAAGGATGTTGGAGCTGATTCTGTGATTACAGGAAATGTTCTGTCGTCTTTGTTGAAGCGCTCACAGATAAAAACTTGTCTGTCCACAGATCATCACTCGTTCATATTTTACACAACATGAGAAAAATAAGATGTTTTAATGACTCGTCTGTGTGTGGACGCCTCGTTAGACTCAGTGTTAACACTAATCAGACGCTCAGAGGGACTGTGTCTCACTGAGACTCAGATTTTCGTCTGTAGCAGTTTAATGTGTCGGCTGAGTTTAGAACCAGAGTCTCTGTAAACCTCCAGAACACATTATGTTCTTACTGAGTCCATCTCACCAGACATGCCACCCACTGAGCATGTTTGGGATGCTCTGGATCGGCGTATACGACAGCGTGTTCCAGTTCCTGCCAATATCCAGCAGCTTGGCAGCCATTGAAGAGGAGTGGACCAACATCCCACAGGCCACAATCAATAACCTGATCAACTCCATGTCAAGGAGATGTGTTGCACTGCGTGAGGCCCCAATACAGTAAAACTGCACATCTTAGAGTGGCCTTTTATTGTGGCCAGCCTAAGGCACACCTGTGCAATAATAATGCTGTCCAATCAGCATCTTGATATGCCACACCTGTGAGGTGGATGGATTATCTCGGCAGAGGAGAAGTGCTCACTAACACAGGTTTAGAGAGAAATAGGCCTTTTGTGTTCATAGAAAAAGTCTTCGATCTTTGAGTTCAGCTCATGAAAAATGGGAGCAAAAACAAAAGTGTTGCGTTTATATTTTTGTTCAG
The DNA here is from genome assembly GCF_022749685.1 of Semicossyphus pulcher. NCBI lineage: Eukaryota > Metazoa > Chordata > Actinopteri > Labriformes > Labridae > Semicossyphus > Semicossyphus pulcher. Next base: position 105,369 of record NW_027211700.1, on the reverse strand, counting down.
TGTACCTTCACCGCTGTGACATCACTTCCTTCTCACTCAGATGTTCTTGTGAAGTAATGTTGCACTGAATTCAGGCTCTCTGTCACGCTCTGATTGAAATAAACAGCAGTCCGATCCGGAGCCTCTGAACCTGCTGTAATCCTGTTCAACACACAGAGGCCCAACACAGGAAGTCCTCCCGCTCCTCCTGCTCCTCCTGCTCCTCCTCCTGTTCCTCCTCCTGTTCCTCCTCCTGTTCCTCTACTGGGCTCACTTCAGGTCTGTTTATCAGCAGCCTTAGAGACCCTCTTCTCTCTCCGTCCCATCACTTTGATTTGATTTTTATACTTTTCATTTTACTCCCCCCTCCTCCTCCCTCCTCCTCCTCCCTCCTCCTGTCAGACCGCGCTCAGGGTTCAGGTTTAAAACTCATTAGTTCCGGCGCCTGATAATCCGTTACAAACAAACAGGCACACATCAGATTAATGGAGGCTCAGTGGCTGAGAAACACACACACTCACTGACCGTTATGTTACCTCTGTTAGTGTGTGTGTGTGTGTGTGTGTGTCAGTCTTTGTTTGTTTTGTCACCTTCTCTGAGTCTGGGGGGGGGGGGGGGCTAAAAAGTGGTTACCATGGCAGCGGATGCCAGGGACTGTTCTGGCTGAGACCCGGCATTCCACCATCCAACCCCCTGCCAACTGAAATAACAGTCAGTACAACACAAAGACTGCCCCCCCCCCCACATTCACCAGTTTGACAATGACATCATCATGTCAGTTCACATGACTTACAGTGTGTGTGTGTGTGTGTGTGTGTGTGTGTTCACAGTTTCAATCCAGCATAGATGAGCTCTCATGATGTTCGATAGATTAAAGAACCACGACTCAGGCGCTGGTTTAGCTCAGCGTTTAAGTCAACGGCCATATTAAGAGGCATCCCCACTCTCTTCCCCTTTTTCCAACACGATCCACTGTGTTCTCTCAATAAAGGCATGACAGGCCAAAAGAACAATCTTCACAAAAAAAGAAGAAAAACCACAACTTAGATGATAAAAAACAGAGAATCAATCAGACATGACCGTCAATAACACGTGACCATCAATAACACGTGACCATCAATAACACGTGACCATCAATAACACATGACCGTCAATAACAACTGAGCATCAATAACACGTGACCATCAATAACACGTTACCATCAATAACACGTGACCATCAATAACACGTGACCGTCAATAACAACTGAGCATCAATAACACATGACCATCAATAACACGTGACCATCAATAACACGTGACCGTCAATAACAACTGAGCATCAATAACACATGACCATCAATAACACGTGACCATCAATAACACATGACCGTCAATAACAACTGAGCATCAATAACACGTGACCATCAATAACACGTTACCATCAATAACACGTGACCATCAATAACACGTGACCGTCAATAACAACTGAGCATCAATAACACATGACCATCAATAACACGTGACCATCAATAACACGTTACCATCAATAACACGTGACCGTCAATAACAACTGAGCATCAATAACACATGACCATCAATAACACGTGACCATCAATAACACGTGACCATCAATAACACATGACCGTCAATAACAACTGAGCATCAATAACACATGACTGTCAATAACAACTGAGCATCAATAACACATGACCATCAATAACACGTTACCATCAATAACATGTGACCATCAATAACACATGACCATCAATAACAACTGAGCATCAATAACACATGACCATCAATAACACGTGACCATCAATAACACATGACCGTCAATAACAACTGAGCATCAATAACACATGACCATCAATAACACGTTACCATCAATAACATGTGACCATCAATAACACATGACCATCAATAACAACTGAGCATCAATAACACATGACCATCAATAACACGTGACCATCAATAACACATGACCGTCAATAACAACTGAGCATCAATAACACATGACCATCAATAACACGTGACCATCAATAACACATGACCGTCAATAACAACTGAGCATCAATAACACATGACCATCAATAACACGTGACCATCAATAACACGTTACCATCAATAACACGTGACCATCAATAACACATGACCATCAATAACAACTGAGCATCAATAACACATGACCATCAATAACACGTGACCATCAATAACACATGACCGTCAATAACACGTTACCATCAATAACACGTGACCATCAATAACACATGGCCGTCAATAACAACTGAGCATCAATAACACATGACCATCAATAACACGTGACCATCAATAACACATGACCGTCAATAACAACTGAGCATCAATAACACATGACCATCAATAACACGTTACCATCAATAACATGTGACCATCAATAACACATGACCGTCAATAACAACTGAGCATCAATAACACATGACCATCAATAACATGTTACCATCAATAACACATGACCATCAATAACACGTTACCATCAATAACACATGACCATCAATAACACGTTACCATCAATAACACGTGACCATCAATAACACATGACCGTCAATAACAACTGAGCATCAATAACACATGACCGTCAATAACACGTGACCATCAATAACATGAGAGCATCAATAACACGTTACCATCAATAACATGTGACCATCAATAACATATGACCGTCAATAACAACTGAGCATCAATAACACATGACCATCAATAACACGTGACCATCAATAACACGAGACCATCAATAACACGTGACCATCAATAACATTAGACCATCAATAACACGTGACCATCAATAACACGAGAGCAGCAATAACACTAGACCATCAATAACACGAGACCATCAATAACACGAGAGCATCAATAACACGTTACCATCAATAACACGTGACCATCAATAACACGAGACCATCAATAACACGTGAGCATCAATAACACGTGACCGTCAATAACACGAGACCGTCAATAACACGAGAGCGTCAATAACACGAGAGCATCAATAACACGTGAGCATCAATAACACGTGACCGTCAATAACACGAGAGCATCAATAACACGAGAGCATCAATAACATGTTACCATCAATAACACGTGACCATCAATAACACGAGACCATCAATAACACGTGACCGTCAATAACACGTGACCGTCAATAACACGAGAGCATCAATAACACGTGACCATCAATAACACGTGACCATCAATAACACATGACCATCAATAACACGAGAGCATCAATAACACGTGACCATCAATAACACGTGACCATCAATAACACGTGACCATCAATAACATGAGAGCATCAATAACACGAGAGCATCAATAACACGTGACCATCAATAACATGAGAGCATCAATAACACGTGACCATTAATAACACATGACCATCAATAACACGTGACCATCAATAACACGAGACCATCAATAACACGTTACCGTCAATAACACGTGACCGTCAATAACACGAGACCGTCAATAACACGAGAGCATCAATAACACGTGACCATCAATAACACGTGACCATCAATAACACATGACCATCAATAACACGAGAGCATCAATAACACGTGACCATCAATAACACGTGACCATCAATAACACGTGACCATCAATAACATGAGAGCATCAATAACACGAGAGCATCAATAACACGTGACCATCAATAACATGAGAGCATCAATAACACGTGACCATTAATAACACATGACCATCAATAACACGTGACCATCAGTAACACGTGACCATCAATAACACGTGACCATCAATAACATGAGAGCATCAATAACACATGACCGTCAATAACAACTGAGCATCAATAACACATGACCGTCAATAACACGTGACCATCAATAACATGAGAGCATCAATAACACGTTACCATCAATAACATGTGACCATCAATAACATATGACCGTCAATAACACATGAGCATCAATAACACATGACCATCAATAACACGTGACCATCAATAACACGAGACCATCAATAACACGTGACCATCAATAACATTAGACCATCAATAACACGTGACCATCAATAACACGAGAGCAGCAATAACACTAGACCATCAATAACACGAGACCATCAATAACACGAGAGCATCAATAACACGTTACCATCAATAACACGTGACCATCAATAACACGAGACCATCAATAACACGTGAGCATCAATAACACGTGACCGTCAATAACACGAGACCGTCAATAACACGAGAGCGTCAATAACACGAGAGCATCAATAACACGTGAGCATCAATAACACGTGACCGTCAATAACACGAGAGCATCAATAACACGAGAGCATCAATAACATGTTACCATCAATAACACGTGACCATCAATAACACGAGACCATCAATAACACGTGACCGTCAATAACACGTGACCGTCAATAACACGAGAGCATCAATAACACGTGACCATCAATAACACGTGACCATCAATAACACATGACCATCAATAACACGAGAGCATCAATAACACGTGACCATCAATAACACGTGACCATCAATAACACGTGACCATCAATAACATGAGAGCATCAATAACACGAGAGCATCAATAACACGTGACCATCAATAACATGAGAGCATCAATAACACGTGACCATTAATAACACATGACCATCAATAACACGTGACCATCAATAACACGAGACCATCAATAACACGTTACCGTCAATAACACGTGACCGTCAATAACACGAGACCGTCAATAACACGAGAGCATCAATAACACGTGACCATCAATAACACGTGACCATCAATAACACATGACCATCAATAACACGAGAGCATCAATAACACGTGACCATCAATAACACGTGACCATCAATAACACGTGACCATCAATAACATGAGAGCATCAATAACACGAGAGCATCAATAACACGTGACCATCAATAACATGAGAGCATCAATAACACGTGACCATTAATAACACATGACCATCAATAACACGTGACCATCAGTAACACGTGACCATCAATAACACGTGACCATCAATAACATGAGAGCATCAATAACATGCTTCTGTAGTTTCAGTATTCAGCTTCTGCTCACTCACTGGATCATTTCTCAGAGAGACACTGACACAGTTTGTTAATAATCCTTCCCCTCTCAACAGACTACAATAATCCTCTGACATTAAATAGCTACAGGTGTTAAGTAGTGTTTCAGTGCTGAGCTGTATGATATGGTGATGATTGCTTCCCCTCTGGTGGCCGTGGTTTACAACATGCTGTCCTCGGTCCACAGACTGTTTATAAGAAGTGTCTTGAACCTGCATCCTCTCTGATGACCAGCAGGGGGCGACTCCGCTGGTTTAGGGTCGCCCAAGGTTCCAACAAGATGGCGACTTTCCAACAAGATGGCCAACAAGATGGCGACGGCCAAAATGCCAAACTGGAGATCACACACAGATCTGATGGAGCAGCTGTGTGTTCATGCAGCTGACTGACAAGAAGCAGGTGTAAACAACAGGGGAGCTGCTGTCTGTCTGTCTGTCTGTCTGTCTGCCTGCCTGCCTGCAGGGCTGCTGACCTGAGAACTGTGAATCTGTGATAATAATGAGTGTTTTATGTGTGAGCAGGTTTTTCTCATGTAGTCAGACAATGTCGACCTGCAGACACAGAAACACTTTAATCAGAGCTCCTGGTCATGACCCCCCTCATGTAAACACACTGAACACACCTGAACACAGACACACCTGAACCAGTAGGATCAGTTACAGCTCTGATGTAGGGATGCAGCGATGAACCGGTTTCACTTTTAACCGCGCTTCAAAATGTCACGCTCATTTAACCGTAAAGGCTCCGCTACACCGAATGTTTCGGTTCACTCACAAAAAAAGGGGCGACACACCTGCAGTGCACCAGCTTAATGTGCTGTGCTTATTGAGCCTGTGAAGGTTCTGTCATCCAGGTCATGGTAATTCTTAGCTTAATCCAAAAGGCAACTGGACGCCGCTGGAAGAAGCCTTTCGGATGAGAGGTGAAACGTCTTCAAGAACTTCAACCAAGTCCAGCTGCCTTTTGGATTAAGCTTAGAATGCGCTTATCGAGATACGTGGAGGCTATGCTACATTAGCTTTACTATGGCAGAGGGACCGAGCAGCAAAGCTTTGGGTCCACTGAAGTAACGAGTGAAGTTGGCAGTGTGGGGGCATTTCGGCTACACAGAGAAGGACCTGGGAGTGATTACAGACGCTGGATCCCCATCTGCAAAACCTGCCAGAAAAAAATTTGCAGCTAAAGTGTCAAACACATCAAAGTTGCTGCAGCATCTGCAGGATCACCACCCAGCACTACACGCCTAAAACATATTAGATTCAGATTTATTAATTTAGCACATATTAAAAAAAAAACATTATACATTTTAAGAAAAGGAGACATGCAGGAGAACCCAGAAAAGACAAGTGGGGTTCCCTATGAAACTATTACTTAGTTCATACGTTCTCTGACCATTAATCAAAAACAATTTTGCAACGTTGTGACATTACGATGAAACATTGAGTTGGTAGGAAATTAAATATAAACGTGTCACTTACAATCAATAGGCTTTCTATGCAACGTAAACAAACAGCAGTAAAGTGATATATTTATTATTATATTATCATTAATGTATAAAATCACATGACGTTGCCTCCTACCGTCTGTGTGAAGTAAACGCTCGGCATTGTGGGTTAATATTCCAGGTGTGAAAGACAAACATGACATCAGGAGCCTGTAGACTTCCAGCACTATATATGGAATTTATTAATAATAATAACAAACTGCATGAGAGATGTTCTCAATATCTTTCTATCATTTTAACTTCAACTTCAAACGCACAAACAACAGTTATATTCAGGATTTTCTCAGGCCACATGTAAGATTACATTATTACAAATAGATTATTAAAGAGGCATGGATGATAGTTGATGACTATAACACTTTAGTTCACTACCCACAATAGTACATTTCCCCCGGGGGGATCAATAAAGTTAATCTTAGTCTTATATGAATAATAATACTTGTATTTTAAATATTAAAAATCAACTTAAATCAGTATTTTATGTCCAATCAAAGTCCATCTTGGCTTGGATGATTTAGTTTGTTTTTGTTTTTTTTCTGTTTCAAAGGCAGCAATAAATAACCCTAAAAACTTCTAAAGAATGTTCATTGATTTTATACATTAGTAATGTTGTGAAATTCATTAATGCATAAATATCGTGAAACCGTGATTATTTCTCAGACTACAATCGTACTGCCAAAATCTGTAATCGTTGCATCCCTACTGATGTTGTTCAGATTGGACACGTTCAGGTGGAGCAGACGCCTGCAGCCTCCATCACACAGAGTCACTTCCTCCTCCTCCTCTTCTCAGACCAGCAGAGAGTGCTCAGAGAGCTCTCATCAGGAGATAAACTCATCAGCAGCACTCAGGAAACCTTGTTAGAGATACTCAGAATAAGACGGAGGAGGAGGACACGCTCACACACATACACACATACACACATACACACTTCCCCTGAGAGCTGCAGGAGAGTAAAGTTGGGAGCTGCTGATGAACCACAGCAGGCTGCCTCCATGTTTTTTCTTCTACACAGAGAAGGACAGACTGAAGGTTTCAAACTAAAAGCAGCTGTTTGTGATCTGAGTGATCACTGAGAACATCTTACACTGAGGAGGCTCCTCTTCGACGTCTCTAGTGCTGCTGCAGACTGAGCTAATGTTGCTAACGTTAGCCTGAGGCCTGTTTCAGCTGACCTGTGGTGAGTGATGAGAGAGAGGAAAGGTTTAGTATGCAGCTCCACGCTCTGACCGAAGCACAGCAGCAGAGTCACATCACAGCTCTTCATCTCTGCTGCAGAGTCGATCTTCTTCGTCTTCGTCTTCGTCTTCGTCTTCATCGTCTTCGTCTTCGTCTTCGTCGCCTGCGTGTCCTGATTCTCTGCTGAAAGATAAACTTACCTTCTCTTCTGCAGAGTCGTCTTAATCGTCTTGATTCTCTTCTTCTCTCGACAGCTTCATTGCAGCTCACATTTCTCTCCCCTCCTCCCCCTCCTCCCCCTCACAGCTCTCTTTATGTCTCTCAGCTGCTCGTCTTCAGGCTCTTCATCGTGTGAAGCTTCTTCTTCCTCTTCTGTGTGTGTCAGAGAGTCGGAGTGAAGCTGATGCAGGTCAGCTGTATCTACAGACGACCAGGCAGGTGAAGAGCAGGTGAGCTTTTATTAAGGGGGGGGGGGGGGGGTCTCATATAATGTCTGTGAATAAAAACTGTACCTGCATGAATGACTGTCTGTGGGCGGGACTAGATTTAGTATTCAGAGTGTTCTGCTTCTTGTTTGTTGAGTTTAGAGCAGCTCTGTTTGTATGCAGGATAAAACACGTCCACGAGGAGAGAGGAGGACGTGTTGGCTGAAATGAAAGGGTGAGTGTGATGTCATCATGTTGGCTGGAATGAAAGGGTGAGTGTGATGTCATCAGATGAGGATTCAGTTTTTCACCTGGACACCTGGAGCCAAACGTTCTACTCGTCTGTTTTCCACTCTCTCTGAATGGAGCACGTTATACGTTCTTTTCTTCTGACCAATCAGAACGCTTCATGCTACATGTCACATTCACCCTTTCACACACATATTCACACACTGGTACATACCAGGCATCAGCACTACCCCAACACACTCACACACATTCAGGCGATGATGCGTTCAGGAGCAGTAGGGATTCAGAGTCCTACCCAAGGACACTTTGACATGTGAGAGAGAGAGACAGCTGCATGTGATGGGAGGGAGAGAGAGGAGAGAGAGCAGCAGATGGTGAGAGGTGCAGCACTACACTGCATGAACTCCATCTGAGAATGTTTATTGTTTCTATGAATAAAGAAAAAATTATAATATCACTAATATCAGTAAACGTATGGAAACTCACAAGCAATATAAATAAAATTATATTTTAAGAATTCAAAACCCGCCTCTGGCGCCAAAATGGCCAGAGCCGGCCCTGTGTGACGCTGTGACAGTCAGACTGTCAGGATAGCTGTGAACACAAGGCGATGACTTTAAAATGTGGACCTCCGTCTGACTCACCAGCAGGTGATTATTGGACGGTTATCGGTAAATAATGTTCAGATACTGATTCAGCAGAGACGATCAGATGCTGTTTAAGAGCCGAGAAGAAGAGCTGATGAACTATGGAGGATATTTTGGGTCCAAATACAAAAATAAAAGAGCTCTAATTGGAATGATTATTATTTCACTACAGCACTGGGAATAATCAGACCATAATGAACTTAAAAAGAAAAATGGAAAAGGCTCATTTTAAATGTAAAGTGACAATGAAAAAAGTGAAATTTAAAATGAAAAGCTTAAATGGAAATGCTCAATCTTAAAAGCTTAAACTGTAAAGATGAAAATTAAAATAGAAATAGCAAAAGGTAAACATCAAATAAGAAACCTAAAATGGTAAATGGAAAAGCTTAAATAGAAAAAAATAAATAATTATTATTTCTTATTTGCATTTGACATTTAGCATTTTAAATTGTATCTTTCCATTTTCCATTAAGCATTTGGCTTTTGCCTTTTTCCATTTGCCATTCAACATTTGGAAGGTGTAGATAATTGAGGAGGCGTGGCCTAAAGGCTGGAGGGAGGGCTCCAAACAGCTGGGGCGCAGAGCCAAACTGCGATGAAAACAGAGCACGTAGAGTAAGCAGGCTCGATGTAAAGTCTTTGACTTGTTGAGAGTTTTCTAACATCCCTGTCCATTGGGCCTGACACACGAAGTCAACAGTGAAAGGACTGTTATCATCTCCACCGAGTACACTGTGCAGTGGAGAAAAGTTCAGCAGGTAAGAGGCTAACATTAGCCACTAGCTATATTAGCAATAATATGCACAGATTCATACTGTACAAGTCACAGCATTACCAGTGCAGTCTGTGGCTACTGTCAGGAATGATATATTTAACTACAAGATCTATAGACTACTGCAGGTTATTCTTTAGCCAGACTATTTGTCTAGACCTCCCTAATGTATGAATGAGTTCTCAACTGACCATTAATATGTTTGTGTTTGATGCTCGCATCGCGATCTCCTGCTAGTCCCGTGCAGCCTGTGGCATTGGGTCACTAACATAACATAATGTGTCCACCATGCTATACTCCAGTATCTTAATACAATATATAACCGTCCTGCTAATTCAGAAAAGCTTGCACATTCAGTTGTCATCTGAGAAGAGTGTGCAGCAACAGGGAAACGTGGTCATGTATCAAATCAAATCACGTTTATTGGTCACTTCACTGTATACACAAATAAAAAGGCACAACAGTGTATCTGTATCAGACACAGACCTTGATCAATACACTCTAGTCAGGTAATAGGCCTGGTTTAATACAGGGTTAGGCTGTTGAATCAGTGCAATCAGTTACATTTTAAGTTAATTATGGTCTGATAATTCCCAGTACTGGAGTAAAATAATAATCATTCCAATTAGAGCTCTTTTAATTTTGTATTTGGACTTTTAATTTTAATCATGACCCAAAATATCCTCCATAATGAACAAGATGACAGCAACCACCAGCAGTGTGATGCTGTTTTAGAGTCTAACACTGCAGTCGGATCAGTCCTCTGAGCAGGTAAGTGATCACACTGTGATAAAAAAGGAAAATCTTTCAGAATTATGTTGCTACTTTTGAATTTTAGACTTTTCTAGTTAAACTTTCACAAACACACAAGTTTGAACTGATAGAGACTTCTCAGAGTAACTGCAGCACAGACTGAATGATCATGTTCACAGGCTAAGGGGGGCACAGACAGACCTGGAGGACCCGCTGTCAGACCTCCTCCTCTCCTCCTGCTCCTCCTCTCCACTGGGAGCCTGTGAGTCACTGAGTGTCTGTTTTAACATCAGGACAAGCTGGGGCAGGGGGGTGTTGATATTCATGCAGCTCTGAGTGAGTCGACATTTACAGTGTGAGCAAACATGAAGCAGAGAGAAGTCATGCTGGCAGAGTCAGGCTGCACGCACACACACACACAGTTAGCAGCAGACCATCCGGCAACATCAGAGCGTCCTCTGGTTTCAGAGTTTCTGTTTGTGTGAGTCAGTCAGCAGCAGGGACACACACTGATGACATCACATCTGACTCTCATAGCACTCATATGCTCTCTATTTAGGGGGGGGGGGGGAGTAAAGGGGGGCTACAGAAGAATATGAAGAAACTACAGACAGTCAGTCCTCTTTAGGATAAACTGAGTGGTTTAGGAACCACAGTAACTACAGGTGTGTGTGTAACATTCAGATGTGTGCATGTCATGTTTGAGTGCTGGAGTCTTGCTCAGGTAACATCACTCTGTGCTGCATGTATGCACAGACACGCAGGTGTAAAGGTAACTGTTCAATCCGGCTACAATCGCACCTGTCCTATAGAAAGGTTTAGTTGTTTTGAAAATGTGAGTTCTGAAGCTGCTAATTAAATCAGTGGTGTCCCTCAGGGGCCCGTTCTCAGCCCTCTGATGTTCTCAGTACACAGAACCGATCCTACAGAACCTCACTCTCAAGCCCCTTTCACACATGCACTGCTGACATTTTCCTGACAATTTCGGGTCCATCTGACCCCGACATTACCCAGAGTTGACCTTTCACACATGTCCCTCGGACACGGAGGGGGGGGTGGGGTTAGCGAGGGGGGCAAGTGTATTTGGCGACTAATTCTGTCATGATCAGAAGACTGCTGCCTGGTACTTAAAATACAAACACATGACACATGGAGGTTAGAGGTCAGGGGGAGTGAACCGACTGTCATGGCTGCTCGTTTATTCTGTATTGATGTAAAAATCATATTGATCAGTTTTAAAGTGTTAAATGGCCTCGTTTTAAAAGATCTACTGACCCCCTCTGTGTCCTGGTTTACCCTGAGATCAGAGCTGCTCAGCTGGCTATTTTCAGGTCCCACCCTCTGAGCGAAGGTGAGCAAAGGTGACTGAAGGTGAGCGAAGGAGACTGAAGGTGAGCAAAGGTGACTGAAGGTGAGCGAAGGCGACTGAAGATGAGCAAAAATGACTGAAGGTGAGCAAAAGTGACTGAAGGTGAGCGAAGGCGACTGAAGGTGAGCATAGGTGACTAAAGGTGAGCGAAGGAGACTGAAGGTGAGCGAAGACAACTAAAGGTGAGCGAAGGTGAGCATAGGTGAGAAAAGGTGGGCGAAGGTGACTGAAGGTGAGCAAAGGTGAGCGTAGGTGAGCGAAGGTGAGCAAAGGTGAGCGTAGGTGAGCGCAGGTGAGCGCAGGTGAGCATAGGAGAGCGAAGGTGAGCAAAGGTGAGCAAAGGTGAGCGTAGGACAGCGTAGGTGAGCGAAGGTGAGCATAGGTGAGCAAAGGTGAGCGTAGGTGAGCGAAGGCGAGCATAGGAGAGCGAAGGTGAGCAAAGGTGAGCAAAGGTGAGCATAGGAGAGCGTAGGTGAGCGAAGGTGAGCATAGGAGAGCGAAGGTGAGCAAAAGTGAGCGTAGGTGAGCAAAGGTGAGCATAGGAGAGTGAAGGTGAGCTAAGGTGAGCGTAGGTGAGCGAAGGTGAGCATAGGAGAGTGAAGGTGAGCTAAGGTTAGCGTAGGTGAGCGAAGGTGAGCATAGGAGAGCGTAGGTGAGCAAAGGGGAGCGAAGGTGAGCGAAGATGAGCATAGGAGAGTGAAGGTGAGCTAAGGTGAGCGTAGGTGAGCGAAGGTGAGCATAGGAGAGCGTAGGTGAGCAAAGGGGAGCGAAGGTGAGCGAAGATGAGCATAGGAGAGTGAAGGTGAGCTAAGGTGAGCGTAGGTGAGCGAAGGTGAGCATAGGAGAGCGTAGGTGAGCAAAGGGGAGCGTAGGTGAGCGAAGGTGAGCATAGGAGAGTGAAGGTGAGCTAAGGTGAGCGTAGGTGAGCGAAGGTGAGCATAGGAGAGTGAAGGTGAGCTAAGGTTAGCGTAGGTGAGCGAAGGTGAGCATAGGAGAGTGAAGGTGAGCTAAGGTGAGCGTAGGTGAGCGAAGGTGAGCATAGGAGAGTGAAGGTGAGCTAAGGTGAGCGTAGGTGAGCGTAGGAGAGCAGGTCTTTGCAGTTTGAGCCCCGGGAGTATAAAGGTGAGAGGCTTCGTCTCAGTGTCACTAAGAACATTTAAAGGTATAATCTCAGAGATGTTCATGTAAATAAATGTCTGTAAGTCTCTCTCTCTCTCTGAATGAGGTAACACATGGTGACTGAGCCTATGGCCCACTGATGAAAGCCTTTGCATCTGCAGTATATAGTATTATTATGGGCTGGGTGTCTGTGGCGGGACCCAGTTAGTGACGCGTTTTCCATCAGCCAGCAGTGGTTGGTCTGCCAGAGAGGGTAGGCGGAGCTAAGCAGCTGCTTTTCCGCTCTCTGCTGCGAGTGTTGCGAGTAAACAGTAATTTACTATGGCTGAACAAACAAAGAAAAGATGGATGACTACAGATACAACTTCAACAAGAAGTGAAAATCCAAAGAAGAAGAAACAAACTCGACGCTCAGATGAAGCAAACAGTCTGAAAAGGAAAGCGACCGTCAGCCAGGAAAATCAAGAGTTACAACCGGAGCCGACCGTGGACGTCTGGTTATCTGGGACGTATGTATCCGCAATTACCTTTTATCACCACAAGGTGCTGCCAAACAGAACGAAACTGAGAACTTCGAGGTTGATAACTTTTAATTAAAACTCTTTTACAGGTAAACACTGACAAACATAAGACAGTGGATCGTTACATGCCTGCTTTTAATGCATTTTTGATCTGTGTGTTTGTCGTGTGTTCTGTATCTGTGTCACTTTGTGAGAAGGGTGTATTATAAATAAAGTTAATTATTCAAAGAGTGACTATCACACCACAGTTACTTCTGCTGCAGTACTTGTCCATGTTTCATGAGCATGTGTTTTATGTGATCTGATGTGAACATGCAGGGAGCTGCAGTCATGTGATGCTGGCTGTTTCATTAGGTCTGCATGTTTGTTCTGTTTGTTCTTCAGGCTCCAAAACAAAGAGAGAAAAGGTCACTGTGTGTTTTTATAATGTTTTACATCATTTTGTCTGTTTCTGTTTCAGTTCACCTGAGACATAAGGTGAGTCTCGATTCTTCTAGAAAACACTGTGATTAAAGGTAGAGAGGATGGGGGAGGGGACAAACCGCCTGTCAGACACTCTGAGACACTAACCACCATGGTTACCATCAGGCACTATGTGTGAATGTGTATGTGTGTGTTTGTGTGTTAAAAAGAGCGGGAGGGGGCAGTGAAATGTTAATGAGGGCAGTGGGATGTGAACAAACAGCTTCCAGCCTGATGAATCCATTCAGACACTCAGAGGGAGGGTGTGTGTGTGTGTGTGCGTGTGTGTGTGTGTGTGTAAGGGGGGGGCTGCAGGGGTCAAACACTCACATTTAAATATAAATGGACACAGATGACCCAGCAGCTCTGTATATGTGTGTGTGTGTGCGTGCATGTGTGTATGTTTGTGTGTGTGTGTGTGTGTGTGTGTGTGTGCGTCCGTGTGTGTGTTTATTATATGCTTACATCTTCAGGTTCCTTCATACAGGAAGTAGACACCCTGCAGGCTGCTCTTTCAAAGTAAGAGTCCTCTGGCTGCCCATCTGTTTGTCGCGACACCAGCAGCAGCTCTGTGACAGTGATGTCACTGATCATGTGACTGTGATGATGAGTCACGTCTTCATCAGCATGATCTCTCTGACACAGTGAGGTGTGAGGGATGCTAACAGGCAGCATCACAACAACATGACCCTGAGTCTGAGGAACTTGGAGCTTCACCATCAGTCGGCCTGTGCAGGTGCACAGCTGCTTCATTCAAACATCTCACACATCGGACAGCATCAAACCGTCATGTGACTGCCTGAGAGGATCTGTCACCTGTGGGTCTTCTCTGATAATTATACACCTTCAGGGCTGCACAATAAACTACACTTACATCATCATAGTAATATAAACATTTTCAACAACACGTCACCAAAATGCCGGAAAGCTTTCATTAATGACAGTTCTTGGTTAAGTCTCTGGCACATGATCTGTACATTCACACCATCTGACCAATCAGAAGCAGCCTCAGCTAGCTGTTAGCTGCCTCAGATTAATGGAGTCAGAGTGGTGCAGACTGTGAGGTCAGCATGATGATAGTGAAAGAGTGAATGAATGAATGAAGGTGCCCTGACTCTCAGTGGTTCTGATAAGGTGACCTGTCTCTCTCTGTTGTTTGTTACTCAGACTCTGCTGAAACAGTAAAGATGGTTGTTTCTGTTAAATATTGAAGACATCTCTGTGTTCTGTCTCCTGCTTCAGGCTGACACTGATTCTTAATATTTAACCAAACAGTGTTTCTAAAGTGCTCTGAGTCTCCTGAACATAAAACCATAAAAACAGGACACACTGCAGAGACTGATTTTAATTTGGAAGTGAGAAGTTTCCTTGTGAAGCCGATGAAAACATCATCTGGTCTGAGTTAACATTACCTCTAAAACAGGGGTTTTCAAAGTATGGCAAAGTGAGCCTCCCCTGAAAGAACATAAAAGGGTAGGAGAGGGTAGGCGGAGCTAAGCGGCTGCTTTTCCACTCTCTGCAAGTGTTACAAGTAAACAGTAATCTACTATGGCTGAACAAAGAAATAAAAGATGGATGACTACAGATACAACTTCAACAAGAAGTGAAAATCCAAAGAAAAAGAAACAAACTCGACGCTGAGATGAAGGCAAATAGTCAGAGTTACAACTGGAGGCAACCGTGGACGTTATCTGTGACGTATGTGCCCGCAATTACCTTTTATCGCCACAAGGTGCCGCCAAATAGAACGAAAACTGAGAACTTCGAGGTTGATACAAAAGAGGAAAACATAGTCTGTTTAAACTACAGTTTACTTCCTGTCAGCTCGTCTTCCTCAGAATTCACAGATAAACAGTCTTTTTTCACAGGATGTGAACCTGTCAGGCCTTTTGTAACACACGTACACGTACATGCACAAACACACACGATAAAGTTCTTTTCAAACACTGACTGAAACATTTCTGTCTGAAGGGACTGAAAGCCGCTCAGAGGACGTCTCTCGGTCCTGTCCCTCCCCTTCTGTTGGTGTTCACAGACAGAGAGAGAGAGAGAGAGAGAGAGAGAGGGAGAGAGAGAGAGAGGATGTGAATGTAAAGGTCAGAGGTCAGGGGGACACAGAGACGAGCTGCTCAGGCTCTTTGTCCTCTGAAGGACCCTCGACAGAGACGTGAAGAGTTTCTGTACAGATGATGAAGAGCAGATCAGATTTAATGAAAAGTCCTTCAGGTTTCTGTGGAGTGATGATTCAATGATTCTGTCTGCAGGTACTCAGAGGTAACATTCACACAGTCTGTAAGACACAGGTAACATTCACACAGTCTGTATGACACAGGTAACATTCACACAGTCTGTATGACACAGGTAACATTCACACAGTCTGTATGACAGGTAACATTCACACAGTCTGTATGACACAGGTAACATTGACACAGTTTGTACGACACAGGTAACATCCACAGTCTGTATGAATACAACCCCCTAACCCTAACCCTGATAAAGAGTTCATCATGTATACACACAACGACACTGAGGAGTCAGAAGCAGCTGTCATATCATCAGCTGAACATGTGGATCTGTGAAAGTACACTGAGCGTGTGAATTAATTAATTATAATATAGAACTTCTCAAGAGGCTCAGGAACCACACCAGGACCTGATTCATCCACAGTCTATCTTCTCATTTTAAATAAATGACCTATACTGACACCCCTGAAAACTCAGATCACATTCACCTACACTGAGCGTGCTGATGGTAACAGGAAGCGGTTCCATGCAGGGCTGTTATAATATCTTCCCTCCTGCACATATTGACAGAAGTAACTTTATAAACAGCAGACTTCAACAGCAGCTGCAGAGACAACAAGGTTAGTGGTGGTTCTACAGCATTTCTACAGTGTTTCTACAGTTTCTACAGCATTTCTACAGTGTTTCTACAGCATTTCTACAGTGTTTCTACAGTGTTTCTATAGTTTCTACAGCATTTCTACAGTGTTTCTACAGTTTCTACAGTTTCTACAGCATTTCTACAGTGTTTCTACAGCATTTCTACAGTGTTTCTACGGTGTTTCTACAGCATTTCTACAGTGTTTCTACAGTGTTTCTACAGCATTTCTACAGTGTTTCTACAGTTTCTACAGCATTTCTACAGTGTTTCTACAGCATTTCTACAGTGTTTCTACGGTGTTTCTACAGTGTTTCTATAGTTTCTACAGCATTTCTACAGTGTTTCTACAGTGTTTCTACAGTTCCTACAGTGTTTCTACAGTTTCTACAGCATTTCTACAGTGTTTCTACAGCATTTCTACAGTGTTTCTACGGTGTTTCTACAGCATTTCTACAGTGTTTCTACAGTGTTTCTACAGCATTTCTACAGTGTTTCTACAGTGTTTCTACAGCATTTCTACAGTGTTTCTACGGTGTTTCTACAGTGTTTCTACAGTTTCTACAGCATTTCTACAGTGTTTCTACAGAATTTCTACAGTGTTTCTACGGTGTTTCTACAGTTTCTACAGTGTTTCTACAGTGTTTCTACAGTTTCTACAGCATTTCTACAGTGTTTCTACGGTGTTTCTACAGTTTCTACAGTGTTTCTACAGTGTTTCTACGGTGTTTCTACAGTTTCTACAGTGTTTCTACAGTGGTTCTACAGTTTCTACAGCATTTCTACAGTGTTTCTACAGTTTCTAAAGCATTTCTACAGTGTTCCTACAGTGTTTCTACAGTTCCTACAGTGTTTCTACAGTTTCTACAGTGTTTCTACAGCATTTCTACAGTGTTTCTACTGTTTCTACAGTTTCTACAGCATTTCTATAGTGTTTCTACGGTGTTTCTACTGTTTCTACAGTTTCTACAGCATTTCTACAGTGTTTCTACAGTGTTTCTACTGTTTCTACAGTTTCTACAGTGTTTCTACAGCATTTCAACAGTGTTTCTACAGTTTCTACAAACAGGATGCTGAAATGCTCTGCCTGTGGTTTTGACCTATATAGATTTTTAAACTGTGTAAATGAACACATTAGCTCTTATGCTGCATCATATTAAAATTTTAACACTGCACATTTATTTGTTTTTAATCGAACAGGCTTTAAAGAGAGAATTGTCCTTTCTTTAATGAAAACTTTTTTGTGTAGGCCTGAAATAAAACTCAGAAAGACTGAGATTGACTTGTGATGTGCGTTGTTTTTTGGATATGTATCGTCTCTTAAAGTAGGATTCAAGTGTCTTCGATGGTCAAGTGTTAAGAAAAAAAAAACGGAATATCGAATCGCAATTCTTAAAGAATCGCAATACATATCGAATTGGCACCCAAGTATCGGGATAGTATCGAATCGGGAGGTCCCTGCCGATTCACAGTCCTAGTGTTTCTACAGTGTATCAGCAGTGTTTCAACAGTGGTTCTAAAGTGGTTCTACAGTGATTCTAATAAGTTTCTACAGTGTTTCTAAAGTGTATCAGCAGTGTTTCAACAGTGGTTCTACAGTGGTTCTACAGTGATTCTAATGAGTTTCTACAGTGTTTCAGCAGTGTATCAGCAGTGTTTCAACAGTGGTTCTTAAGTGGTTCTACAGTGTTTCTACAGTGTGTCAGCAGTGTTTCAACAGTGGTTCTACAGTGGTTCTACAATGGTTCTACAGTGATTCTAATGAGTTTCTACAGTGTTTCAGCAGTGTTTCAGCAGTGTTTCTACAGTGGTTATACAGTGATTCTAAGGTGGTTCTACAGTGTTTCTACAGTGTATCAGCAGTGTTTCAACAGTGGTTCTACAATTGTTCTACAGTGATTCTAATGAGTTTCTACAGTGTTTCAGCAGTGTTTCTCCAGTGGTTTTACAGTGGTTCTAAAGTGGTTCTACAGCATTTCAAAAGTGGATCTACAGTGTTTCTACAGTGTATCAGCAGTGTTTCAGCAGTTGTTCTACAGTGGTTCTACAGTGATTCTACAGTGATTCTAATGAGTTTCTACAGTGTTTCTACAGTGTTTCTACAGCATTTCTACAGTGTTTCTACGGTGTTTCTACAGTGTTTCTACAGTGTTTCTACTGTTTCTACAGTGTTTCTACAGTGTTTCTACGGTGTTTCTACAGTGTTTCTACAGCATTTCTACAGTGTTTCTACGGTGTTTCTACAGTTTCTACAGTGTTTCTACAGTTTCTACAGCATTTCTACAGTGTTTCTACAGTTTCTACAGCATTTCTACAGTGTTTCTATGGTGTTTCTACAGTTTCTACAGTGTTTCTACAGTGTTTCTACGGTGTTTCTACAGTTTCTAAAGCATTTCTACAGTGTTCCTACAGTGTTTCTACAGTTCCTACAGTGTTTCTACAGTTTCTACAGTGTTTCTACAGCATTTCTACAGTGTTTCTACTGTTTCTACAGTTTCTACAGCATTTCTATAGTGTTTCTACAGTGTTTCTACTGTTTCTACAGTTTCTACAGCATTTCTACAGTGTTTCTACAGCATTTCAACAGTGTTTCTACAGTTTCTACAAACAGGATGCTGAAATGCTCTGCCTGTGGTTTTGACCTATATAGATTTTTAAACTGTGTAAATGAACACATTAGCTCTTATGCTGCATCATATTACAATTTTAACACTGCACATTTATTTGTTTTTAATCGAACAGGCTTTAAAGAGAGAATTGTCCTTTCTTTAATGAAAACTTTTTTGTGTAGGCCTGAAATAAAACTCAGAAAGACTGAGATTGACTTGTGATGTGCGTTGTTTTTTGGATATGTATCGTCTCTTAAAGTAGGATTCAAGTGTCTTCGATGGTCAAGTGTTAAGAAAAAAAAAACGGAATATCGAATCGCAATTCTTAAAGAATCGCAATACATATCGAATTGGCACCCAAGTATCGGGATAGTATCGAATCGGGAGGTCCCTGCCGATTCACAGTCCTAGTGTTTCTACAGTGTATCAGCAGTGTTTCAACAGTGGTTCTAAAGTGGTTCTACAGTGTTTCTACAGTGTATCAGCAGTGTTTCAACAGTGGTTCTACAGTGATTCTAATAAGTTTCTACAGTGTTTCTACAGTGTATCAGCAGTGTTTCAACAGTGGTTCTACAGTGGTTCTACAGTGATTCTAATGAGTTTCTACAGTGTTTCAGCAGTGTATCAGCAGTGTTTCAACAGTGGTTTTTAAGTGGTTCTAAGGTGGTTCTACAGTGTTTCTACAGTGTATCAGCAGTGTTTCAACAGTGGTTCTAAAGTGGTTCTACAGTGTTTCTACAGTGTATCAGCAGTGTTTCAACAGTGGTTCTACAGTGGTTCTACAGTGATTCTAATAAGTTTCTACAGTGTTTCTACAGTGTATCAGCAGTGTTTCAACAGTGGTTCTACAGTGGTTCTACAGTGATTCTAATGAGTTTCTACAGTGTTTCAGCAGTGTATCAGCAGTGTCTCAACAGTGGTTCTTAAGTGGTTCTACAGTGTTTCTACAGTGTATCAGCAGTGTTTCAACAGTGGTTCTACAGTGGTTCTACAATGGTTCTACAGTGATTCTAATGAGTTTCTACAGTGTTTCAGCAGTGTTTCAGCAGTGTTTCTACAGTGGTTATACAGTGATTCTAAGGTGGTTCTACAGTGTTTCTACAGTGTATCAGCGGTGTTTCAACAGTGGTTCTACAATGGTTCTACAGTGATTCTAATGAGTTTCTACAGTGTTTCAGCAGTGTTTCAGCAGTGTTTCTACAGTGGTTTTACAGTGGTTCTAAAGTGGTTCTACAGCATTTCAAAAGTGGATCTACAGTGTTTCTACAGTGTATCAGCAGTGTTTCAGCAGTTGTTCTACAGTGGTTCTAAAGTGGTTCTACAGTGGTTCTAATGAGTTTCTACAGTGTTTCAGCAGTGTTTCAGCAGTGGTTCTACATTGGTTCTACAGTGGTTCTAATGAGTTTCTACAGTGTTTCAGCAATGTTTCAGCAGTGTTTCTACAGTGGTTCTACAGTGGTTCTAAAGTGGTTCTACAGCATTTCAAAAGTGGATCTACAGTGTTTCTACAGTGTTTCAGCAGTGTTTCAGCAGTGGTTCTACAGTGGTTCTACAGTGGTTCTACAGTGGTTCTAAAGTGGTTCTACAGTGGTTCTACAGCATTTCAAAAGTGGATCTACAGTGTTTCTACAGTGTTTCAGCAGTGTTTCAGCAGTGTTTCTACAGTGGTTCTACAGTGGTTCTAAAGTGGTTCTAATGAGTTTCTACAGTGTTTCAGCAGTGTTTCTACAGTGGTTCTACAGTGGTTTTAAAGTGGTTCTAAAGTGGTTCTACAGCATTTCAAAAGTGGATCTACAGTGTTTCTACAGTGTATCAGCAGTGTTTCTACAGTGTTAATGCTAATAGTAGACCTGTTGACTTCAACAGTTACGATTACTACAGTCTTTATCATTTTTTTCAATTTATTTTTTTGCTAATCTTCACACTAGCGTACCACTATTATTGGCATTGTAACCATAAGTATGTATTACCTGTTGTTGTTGTAACAAGAACATATGTTGTCGTTGCTCTCTTTGCCTGTCTCTAGTCTCTGGTTCTGCTCGAGGTTTCTGCCTGTTAAAGGAAGTTATTCTGCCAATGTGCCGAATGTTGCTAAGTGCTACTCATGGTGATTCATGTTGGGCCTCTCTTTAAATAACAGAACAAAGAGTCGGTCTAGACCTGCTCTGTTTGTAAAGTGTCTCGAGATAACTCTGGTTATGATTTGGCGCTATACAGATAAAATTTGACACTTCCTGTTCGTCATTAAACTTTACTTTAGAGAACCTTTAGGAAATAATAGCTAAATATATTTTAAAGAGATGCATGAAACAAAAGTTTATTTTGGTAGCAGGTCTGACTGATGTTCACAGATTCCAAACACCTGAACTTTATAGATAATAAATGTCAGCACGTTCAGCTCTCTGCTCTGAACATTTCAACTGAATCTGTTCACTGATTTATTTCTCTTCCTCTTTCCCTCTCACGTGTTCTTCTCTTTCCAACAACGCACTCTGCAACTCTGAGAGGAAATGAACAGCCAGAAAATCAGGTGTGTGTGTGTGTGTGTGTGTGTGTGTGTGTGTGTGTGTGTGTGTGTGTGTGTCATGAAATGAGGCCCATTTCTCCGAAAGCCTGCAGGCTCTTTGTTCAGGATGTAATTTAAGCTGCTCCTTCAGGACTCTGCTGCTGGATCTCTGAAACACAGCGAGCAGCAGAGATTAAACCTGATCACACTCTCCCTCACTGGGTGTTTGACATTTACAGAAACTGCGCGCTGTCTCTCGTTACCTTGTCTGCTGAGAAACACCTTCAGGATGTTCAGTCTTCTATGTATGACTGTTTGGAAGCTAAATGCTCACGTCACACATTTAGAAACCAGCCCGAGGAACACTGTTATAGATGAAGACAATTTTTTAAGTTTAGATGATGAGACCAAACTTTCCGTGTTTTAGGATACGAGCTGCTAGAATTTAAAATCCTTCTTCTTACTTACAAAGCTCTTAATGGTCAGGCACCATCATATCTTAAAGAGCTCATAGTGCCATATTACCCCTCTAGAACATTGCGCTCCCAGGATGCAGGCCTGCTTGTGGTACCTAAAGTGTCTAAGAGTAGTGTTGGAGGTAGAGCCTTCAATTACCAGGCCCCCCTCCTCTGGAACAATCGACCAGTCAGGGTCCGGGAGGCAGACACCCTCTCTTCTTTTAAGAGTTCAAACTTTCCTCTTTGATAAAGCTTATAGTTAGGCCTGGCTCAGGCTGGGACCAGCCCAGAGTTATGCTGCTATAGGTTAAGACTGCCGGGGATGGCCTGAGGACTATTCAAAGTTCCTGCAGTCTGAAACACCAGCTGAGTTCAATTCACAGAAGCTGATCAGAACGTCATGTGATCTGCAGACCAGGTGTAGGCGTGATGTTACATAAGCTAATGTACACAGCTACTAGCACACTGACCTTCATCACTGTTCACTGATAACTAAAAGTCCAAGACTCAATGACTCTGCGGCATCGTGTGTGTGTGTGTGTGTGTGTGTGTGTGTGTGTGTGTGTGTGTGTGTGTGTGTGTGTGTACTGAGCCTGGTTAGAGCTGTACACCTGTGTACACACACACACACACACACACACACACACACACACACGGTCACAGGCTGCTGTCCCCCAGGATCACGTCCTCAGAGAGAGAGGACGTCTCGGCCTGCAGGTCAAAGAGTTGCTGAACACTCAAGTCTCACTGAACAACACAAACACACACACACACACACACACACACGAACAGCAGGGCAAACATCAGACTCATCAGGTGATTAAAATCAGATCCATCAGGAACATGAATCAGCACCAAAGCAGAGACTTCCTGTTTGGACTGAACTCTGATGATGTCACATCGGGTCACATGACGACAGTACACCTGTCTGATGTTTGACTGGATATAAACACGTTAATAAAAGACTGAGCTTAGAAATATTTAAATATTGTATATATAGAAGACATTTTAAAAAGAAGGTGCAATAACACAATAAAGATCGATCCTATGAACCACTGAATGCCTTTCACACATACATTAACCACATGTAGACACCCCTGTCCTGTTGTTGGCCAGTGTACATAATGTAATAGCTATTTGGCCCTACTTGAACGATCTAAGGCGCACAGTCTAAGTGATTTAGGGCGTATCCAACCCACTTTTGCTCGTTACACGGCGCACAATCTGGACACCAAGTGAGGCGCAAGTCCCTGGATTATTCATTGGTGTTTTTTCAGCATACCGCGAATCAAACTAATCAGAGCGTCAGCTCTCATTTCCTTTGAGAGCCAGGCGTGTTGCTATTTACGCTTTTTGCTTTTCGGGGCCGGCATATTTAACTTCTTTCTGTCCACTGTGCCCCTGCACACGCAGAAAAAACACTGGTCACTGTATCATACATGAGGAAGCACGGATTGATGTTAAAGCCACTGAAGCGATCCCACTGCCCAGCAGAGACCCACACGAAGAGAGACGCTGTGAACGTTTACGAGGCACAGCATTAATGATTTAAGTCTCCAGACGGACAGGATCTGATGTTTATTAAACTTCTGTGTGCTGACCATCAAAGAAAGGTCGGCTGTAAATGTTTAGTTACTTCTTGTTGCTGCTGGATCACAGGGCTGTGTTCTGTCTGTGCGTAATGAACACTGGACAGTGTTTTCATGTCTGTGGGCACGATCGCCGGTGCCACAGATAGTTCTGTTTGAGGATTATAAGTAATTTACCTTCTAGTTGAGATGTTTCCTCGTTTTAAATGTTTTTATTTGTGATTGAGTTGCTTTTAAAATCAAAGCTGTTAAAAAGGTCAAAACTCGTTATCATTAAAATCATCATTAAATCATTAGAAAATAATATTTATATAGATAATATTTAATGTTGAATGTAGGCTTGTACATATTAGTTACATTTTTAATAATTAATGTTTGAGTGAACATAGAGAGCAAAGTTAAACCGGAGTCAAATTCCTTGTTTGTGTACATACCTGGCTGATTCTGAAAAATGAAAACCAAAATGACGAGTAATAACACTTGACGCAATATTTATGACCCTGTCCGTCAAAATGACAGCGAGAAAGTCTAACGCAACCTCTGGTGTGTACCTACCTGTGTGTGTACCTACCTGTGTGTGTACCTGTGTGTCTACATATATGTCTATACACATATACATATATATACATATACATATATGTATATGTATATGTATGTATATGTATATAATTACATAGTATATATACATAAGAGGGTTAAGAAAAAAATCCCATGGGTGTCTAAACTGATGTGCTGTTGACTCTGTGAACCACGCCCCTAATGCTGCACCTCTTTAAGCCTTAATATAATGTAAACAGGTGAGCTGTATAAAGATTCTCCCCGTACAGTTGTCATGAAGAGAGAAATGAGCTATAGAGACCCAAACTGTTTTTTGTACCAGGCTGTAAACATGTTTATTTCTGCTGTAAAGTTTAACATGGGACTCTATGGGGACTGACTCACTGCTGGAGACAGCCTCAAGTGGACACCAGAGGAACTGCAGCTTTTCTTTATTTCTCTGCCCGGTGAACATAGAACAGCAGGTGTTCGCAGTCTTGTGTGTCTCTGTCTTCACACTGTAACAGCAGGTTGGTCTCCTCTCTCCTGCTTTAGTAATGACTCTCATATTAAATCAGCAGCAGAACAATTATTACAGTAATGACTCGTGTCAGAACGTCTCGAGGACTCGATGTTTGATGGATGCTTCGCGCTCACAGCGGCTGAACTGTGTCTGAGTCTGTGTTGACGAGTCTGATGGACTCTGAATGAAGATCACAGAGAGCTGAATCATTCTGCTGATACACAGCTGACAGACAGGAGGCGCTCCTCAACATGTTATTCATTTGCACCTGCTGGAGCTTCATATCCCGAATTTCCCCCCTGGGGATCAATAAAGGATTATCTTATCTTATATTCAGAGCTAAAAACTGTAAACTAAAACTATAACAGCAGATGATGAGGAAGGTGTTGGGAATCAATAGGAACACTAACAGCTCTGCACATGAACTGTTCACGTCATTAACACCTTTTATTTACATGAAAACGTGAAAAAATAAAGAGTTAATTTCCTGTTTTCACAAAGCAGAGAAGAAAAAACTGAAAAGAAGAAGACCACGATGATGATGATGACGATGATGATAAGGAAGATGAAGAGTGGAAACAGGTGAGGTGAACTAAGTCCATCCATCCATTTTCCTCCACTTATCTGTTTGTGGTGGCAGCAGGCTAAGCAAGTTATCCCAGGGTTCCCTCCAACCAGCAACACATCCAGCTCCTCCTGGGGGACCCCGAGGAGTTGCCAGGCCATTTCTGATGTATAATTCCTCCAGTGAGCTCTGGGTCTGCCCAGGGTCTCCCAGTTGGACACGCCTGGAAAAACCCCAAAGGGAGGCACCCAGGAGGATCCTGATCAGATATTGAACCACCTCAACTGGCTCATTTCTACATGTAATGGAGTAACAGCTCTAATTTGAGCTCCCAGCAGAGGAAACTCATTTCAGCAGCTTATATCTGTGATCTTATTCTTTCAGTCTCTACACAAACCTCGTGACCATAGGTGAGGGTTGGAACGTAGATCGACTAGTATATCAAAAGCTTTGCCTTCAGGCTCAGCTCCCTCTTCACAACGACGGTCCGGTGCAACGCCTGCATTACTGCTGACGCTGCAGCAACCTTTCTGTCAATCTCATGATCCACTTTACCCTCACTGTGAACCCCTCACTGAAGACCCCGAGATACTTAAACTTCGCTAGAGGCAACGACTCATTCCCCACCTGGAGGGAGCAATCCAGCGTTCTTCTGTAGAGAACCATGGCCTCAGACTTGGAGGTGCTGACTCTCATTAACAGCTTCAAACTGGGCTGCAAACCGCTCCAGTGTCTGCTTGATGAAGTCAACAGAACCACATCATCTGCAAAAAGAGACACAATTCTGAGGTCCTGAAACCTGACAGTCAAACCCTCCGGCTGTGACTTGAGATCATGTCTATGAAAATCACAAACAGGATCAGTGACAAGAGGCCGACACCCACTGGGCACGTTTGACTTTGTGACGAGGGTGCGGACACAGCTCTCACTTTGGTTATACAGGTGGCTTGATGATGGCTTGTAGCAGCAGCTCTGGTAACCCGAATACCTGCAGTATCCCCAACAGGACCCAAACCCAAAACACATAGACTGGATGATCAAACTCCCATGACCCCCCAGCAGACACTGCAAGGGTAAAGAGTAGATCCGCTGTTCCACTACAACAATCGGCCAGAGCTTCCTTTCCGGCACCCTGCAATAAACTTTCCAGGAGGCTGAGGAGTGTTATACCCCAATAGTTGGAGCACAAACTCCGTCCCCCTTTTTAAAAATGAACCACCACCCTGGTCTGCCCTGCCACAGGTACTGTCCCAGACCTCCACACAACACTGAAGAGGCATGTCAGCCATGACAGCCCAACAATGTCCAAGGCCTTCAGCATCTCAAGGTAAATCTCATCTGCACTGGGTACCCTGCCACTGAGGAGCTTCTTAACTACCTCAGCAACCTCTGCCAAGGATATAGGTAAGGCTTTCCTTGGATCTTTGAACTCTGCCTCCTCATCAGAGGACGTGTTGCTGGGGTTCATCAAAGTGTTCTTTCTACCATCCAACAATATCCCCAGTCCAGGTCAGCAGTTCTCCCCTGCTGGAAACAGGCTAAGCGGAGTCCTGCTTTCCTCTCCTGAGTCGTTTAACAGTTTGCCAGTTAAAGTCCTTCTCCATAGCCTCCCCAAACTCTTCCCTTTTTGCTTCCACAACCACTGAAGCCACAGCCCTCCTGGCCAACCTGTACCTGTCTGCTGCTTCTGGAGACAGCAGACAGAAAAAGACCTCCTTCTTCAGAATGATGCCTCCTCCCTTTTGTTAGTTTGAATGCACTGGTGAGCTGTGATTGGCTCCCACACACCTGCTCACAGTGAGTGTGAAGGTGGAGGTGCAGTAAATACTGTCACTCTGAGGCTGGATGTGACAGAGGAGTTTGCCACTCACGCTGTCATCTGCTCACACTTCCTGTTAGCAAACAGCTGATCCTGCAGCTAACACGAGGAGGTGTAAATGAGGAGAGAAAATGAGCCACAGTGAAAGAGTTGTTGTACAGCAGAGCTCAGACAATATAAACTTTATTTAATGGTTTATTTATCACAAGAGCTCAGACATATTTATCTGTTTATATCTGTAAAACAAGCATCTGATGGTTTTTATTAAAGGTTTGAAATTTTGCAGCATGAATCCAAACAGGACTGAGCTATGAAGTGACAGGCGGGAGCTGCTGGCATACAGACACTGAACTTAACTTCTCCTGTCTGTGTAGTTGGAGCCCTTTGGAGATTTTTTAATGGATAAGTCAGACAAATAATCTGTCTCTCTGTGTGATTTATGGAACTTTCTGGCCATGCAACAAGTCTGCGCTCCAGTTTTTCAGTGAGTTAAATTCTAGTATTATTGGGCCTCCTTCACTTATATATGCATAGAAATCTTCTTATTCTGTACACAAACTAAGTGCATACGCAAAATCACCGTCAGATTCATGACACGTGCATACCAGCCAATATTATTTTCACCACGGTGTGCATGTTAGTGAATCAGAATCATTCTAAATTGACAAGCGCATACCCGCAATCTGCAATCTGCATACTGCATACTACCACACCCCCATTTCTCTATACAAGGACATCCACTCGGCGTATCAGGAAGAGAGCGGTGAGGTGAAGTTAAAATAGGGAAAAGTTGCAAGAGATGGCCCCAAAGTGAAAAAAAGAATTTCAGCACAGTGCAAATGGAGGTAATTGTGTCGGAGGTGGACGCAAGAAAAAAACACTTTTTCAAAGCGTGTCCTCAGGAGTCACCATGTTGAAAAAAATGAAGCTTGGGCTTCAATAACTGAGGCTGTAAAGGTGTGTCCTGAGGTTCGGACCGTGGCTCAGGTAAAAAACTAAAAAAAGTGGTTCGACATCAAGGTGGACGATAAAAAAAGAATCGCTGAGCAGAAAAAAAGGAAGGAAACAGGTGGAGGACAAGGAGCACCTGATCTGACAGCGCCTGATGAGAGACTGGCTGCAATAATTGGAGAATCATTCATATCTGACCCAGACCCAGAACCGCCCCTAAAGGTCATTTCATAATTTAAAGTGTTGTTTTGTGTTGAGTGCAAGTCAATCCGGAAAAAACAACATTTTATTCAAATGAAAATAGCAACGCTCATTGCAACAATTAATTATTTAGGATTAACATTTGGTCAATACATTAGTAAATTCACAGTTTTAATTGTTGTATTAAAGGCTTTTTTAGAAGAACAGAAGTTCTAACTTTGTTTGTACGAACAAACTGAAGTAAGAATATGTTGCTGAATCCCAGGCTTGTGC
Source organism: Semicossyphus pulcher (assembly GCF_022749685.1). Lineage (NCBI taxonomy): Eukaryota > Metazoa > Chordata > Actinopteri > Labriformes > Labridae > Semicossyphus > Semicossyphus pulcher. Next base: position 76,401 of record NW_027211700.1, on the reverse strand, counting down.
ATCAAACGTTCGGACGCACGGTTTAAGCACAGATTTGTGCGTACGCACTGTTTGTGAATGAGGCCCATTGTATTGATTTATTTTTAGCACTAAGTAGCAGTTATACTGTCCTCGCTATACCTGGCTTGTCGACCTGTTCGGTATTTATCAAACATTTATTTAATCGTCGGCCAGTAAATAGGAGTCAGAAGCTGTGAGATTACAGAGGACCGTAGTAATGAAAAGACTGATTATTTTAAGTTTCCCCGTAGGTATCGATTACCTGCCGCTATCTCAACTGGCGAGCGGCGAGTCCGTTACTTCTTTAGTCTGGTTAATAAACAGCTGCAGTCAGTCACCGTCACCAGTGGCGACCCCAGGATTTATTCAAGGGGTGGCCGGAGACGACCACAGAAAATCTTGGGGTGGCACACCAAAACCAAAGTTATATACACATGTTGAAAAAAGCACCACCTCGCCACAGCTGGCTGTGCATTTGTCATTTTCATACAAACTATAATGAAGAGAATAAGAAAAGTTATGATTTAAATGAATGGTACATAATATTCAGGGCTTTCCACAAACATATGGAGTATTTAGGCAATGGGGAAAAGTAGACAGCTAGAGGGGTCTGGGGCCATGCTCCCCCAGAGAAAAAAATTGGCAGTAAAACCAAATTTGTTGGCTTCTGGCTCATTTTAATGTCACTCTTCTATCATATACAGAGTGCTGTAAACTCAGAATGCTTTCAGAAATGGAAGTGTTAATAGTTTCTTTCCATCAATGAACAAAATGCAGTGAATGAACAGAAGAGAAATCTAAATCAGATCAATATTTGGTGCGACCACCCTTTGCCTTCTAAACAGCATCAATTCTTCTCGGTACACTTGCACACAGTTTCTGAAGGAACTCGGCTGGTAGGTTGTTCCAAACATGTTGGAGAACTAACCACAGATCTTCTGTGGATGTAGGCTTCCTCAGATCCTTCTGTCTCTTCATGTCATCCCAGACAGACTCCATGATGTTGAGATCAGGGCTCTGTGGGGGCCATACCATCACTTCCAGGACTTCTTGTTCTTCTTCACGCTGAAGATAGTTCTTCATGACATTTGCAGAAATGCAGCCCCAAACTTGAAGGAACCTCCAGCATGCTTCACTGTTGCCTGCAGACACTCGTTATCGTAGCGCTCTCCAGCCCTTCGGCGAACAAACTGCCTTCTGCTGCAGCCAAATATTTCACATTGTGACTCATCAGTCCAGAGCACCTGCTGCCATTTCTCTGCAGCCCAGTTCCTATGTTTCCGTGCATCGTTGAGTGGCTTGGCCTTGTTTCCATGTCGGAGGCTTTTTGGCTGCAGCTCTTCCATGAAGACCACTTGTGGCCAGACTCCTCCGGACAGTAGATGGGTGTACCTGGGTCCCACTGGTTTCTGCCAGTTCTGAGCTGATGGCACTGCTGGACATCTTCCCATTTGGAAGGGAAATAAGCTCGATGTGTTTTTCACCTGCTGCACTAAGTTTCCTCGGCCGACCACTGCGTCTACGATCCTCAACGTCGCCCGTTTCTTTGTGCTTCTTCCAAAGAGCTTGAACAGCACATCTTGAAACCCCAGTGTGCTTTGAAATCTTTGTCTGGCAGAGACCTTGCTGATGCAGTATAACTACCTTGTGTCTTGTTGCTGTGCTCAGTCTTGCCATGGTGTCTGACCTGTGACATGAAACTGTCTTCCACAGCCTCACCTTGGTAGCAGAGTTTGGCTGTTCCTCAGCCAGTTTTAAGCCTCCTACACAGCTGTTTCTGTTTCACTTAATGACTGTGTTTCAACCTACATGTGACATTAATGATCATTAGCACCTGTTTGGTATAACTGGTTGATCATTCACCTGTTCACACCTACTTTTGTGATTTTGCTAACCAATTTCTAAACAGAGGGTGAATTATTTCAAAGGAGAATTAGGCCTTGTGTGTTTTAGCACTCTGTGCCCACCCAGTCTGTAAACAGCTGTAAGGTTTGGTACGAAATATTTCCTATACAAATGCTGTTTAATAATTCACTTATAATGATCAACAGCCTGCTTACAGTGTTCATGTTTGGATCTTTTAATAAAGGACAACATATATAAAAAAAATCACTATATCCTTTTACTACAAGCTGTCACATGCTATGCACATGCACAGACTCTCTTCTTACTCAGGTGTAAGAGGTTTTTGAGCTGCTTTCACAGCTCGTAATGACGGCGACCGCTCTTTGTGCAGTAAAATGCAATTCTTCTTCTTGTCTTCAACTCTTTTGCTAATGTCCATAAAACACTGAAGTCTGCTCTCTGCCAAATGTGCTCTCAGTGTGGATGCAGCGGTATGCAGCCGGTGCCTTGGCGTGTGCTCAACAGCACTTTCGATTTCAGGACCTCTTGGTCATGGTCACACGTCTGCGGACTACAGATCAGCTCTCATGCCGTCTGTCCTGCCTTAACTAATCGCAAACTGGCCCTGAATCAGCGGATCAGCTGAGCTGTCATCAGTGATAGATCAGCATTTGTCCTGCCTTATTATGTTGATTAAGTTGACCAATGAGATTTACACGGCCCCATGCCACTCCCCAAAATCGCCATTGACCGTCGCAAACAGAATCTCCTCTGTGGGAAACACAAAGTTAAACACAGACTGTTTAGCCTTGATTAATTGCCGTCTCATCCAACTTTGGCCACTTCAGGCTCCTGTAAACCAACATGGCGGCAGCCAAATTCTGGCTTCATTCACGCAGTCAAGTGGTGACGTCACGGTGATGAATAATGGAGGTAGCGTCCATTTTTCATACATGGTCTGTGGTCTGAAGCCCTAACTGAGTCCATCAGCTCTCATCTCCACAGCCCCTCCCCCACCCTGTGACACAGTTAGAACTACATTTCCCTTTATACTGTGACGAGCTGCTCACAGCTTCATTTAACACATTGAGCTTAAAAGGATTAACTGAAGCTAACCTGGCACACACACATTTATTCTGTCACACACACACACAGAGTTGATGATTAGCTTTACAGATGCTAACTGCTGCATGTGTGTGTGTGTGTGTGTGTGTGTGTGTGTGTGTGTGTGTGTACTGAGCAGAGACACACAAACAGCAGCAGAGATACCAACAAAAAGACAATACTGTCGGACACCTGAGCTCACACACACACACACACACACACACACACACACACACACACAAAAAGAGCCAGAAACACAGAAACACCAGCACACTGCATCCAATGGCATTCCTGCCCTCACTGCAACAATAGCACACGCGCACACACACACACACACACACACACAGTGAGCATGAAGCAACACAACAGACACCCCCCCCCCCCCCAGCCTGGATGAAGAGGGAACCAAAGAAATCCCCTAACTCTCTCCCTCACTCTCTTTCTGTCTCTCTCACACACACACAGGGGCGCCGGGGGGGGGGGGGGGGGGGGGGGGCACAGTGCTGGCATTTGGCACGAACAGACGCTCACAAAGCCCACAGGACCCCAGAGATGAAGGAAAGAGAAGAGGAGGGGGGCGGGGGGCTGTCTCCAGTAGCAGCCTGTGGAGCTCAGAGAGGAGAACAAAACGAGGTGGGGGGGGTCCTCTGTTCTCACGTTTCTGCAGAAAAGCCTGAATACTGAACACACACACACTGTTAGCACTGTTAGCCTAGCTTAGCTCAAAGACTGCAGGCAGGGGAAACTGTCTAAAGTTCTGAAGCTCTGATGCTGGCTCTGGTGCTAGCTCTGGTGCTAGCTCTGATGCTATTTGTGCAATGTCTCAACTGTGCAATACTGTAGCAGTTACTATTCACTTCAACAATGCTCTTATTTAACTCTCATCATTATGTTAATATTTAAATCACTGATGTTTACATGAAGGTTTATCTTTTACACTCTGGTCACTTATCTGTGTATATTTCATATATTCTTAAACTGGATGCACATTTTGTTCTGATTTGTATTCTCTTCAGATTTCTGTACATATAGTTTTGTACACTTGTATAAGTAATTCACATATTTCACATGTTACTTGTATTTACATTTCTTCATGTTTCTTGTCTGTAAAAGAGCAACTGCAACGACCGAATTTCCCCCAGTGGCTCTGGTGCTAACTCTTATGCTAGCTCTGATGCTAACTCTGGTGCTAGCTCTGATGCTAACTCTGGTGTTAGCTCTGGTGCTAACTCTTATGCTAGCTCTGATACTAACTCTGGTGCTAGCTCTGATGCTATTATGTAGCTGTGATGTCGGTATCCAGCTGATGGACTCACAGTCTGGATGTGACCTCTGACCTCTGCAGGTGATCACTGATATCATTTCACTTTTGAAGTCTTCCTCTACATCTCTATTTCTGCACAATGAACAGCAGACATCTTTGGTGAACCTCAATCAACACATGCTGCAGGAACCTGCACACAGCTGACTGAGCTGCAGGTACAGGTACAGTGAAAACATCAGAGTAATACATGTTTCTCTTTAATCAGTCTGGAGAACAGAGATCAGAACATCGTCTGCAGGTTCGTCAACACATATTAAAAACCCTCATTTATGTTTGAATCCTCACAGAGAATAAAAAACGACTGATCGTGGTTCTGATTTCACTGATTCACATCTCGCGGTTAAAGTTCAGCATCTCCACACGGGGAACATCAAAGTGCCTCTTTAAGATGACACTGCCATGGTCAGGGAGGGTAAATATCTCTCTCTATATATATACAGTAAATATCTATTGTATATATAGCAGGGCTGCAACTAACAACTATTTTAATAATCGATTAATCTGTCGATTATTTCGACGATTAATCGATTATTAATTGGATAAAAAGAAAAAAAGCTCAACTTTAGTTTTAGCATTATATTCAAAACACAAAAAATATATCTTGTGTTCTTTTACAATGCAATGTTAATATATCAATTATGTAACTCAATTAATATCTCGTTGATTTACTGAATAATGTCACATGAAAAAGGAAAGTTCAGACGAGGCCACGACAATAAAACGTTGGGGATGCAGCCGTGAGCTGAGTGTAACAGAGAAACGTAACTAATCAAAATATATTTAATCAGACACTGCTCAAGTCTCTGTTGTGAATAAATAAAAGCTTCACTTTAGTTTGTCCCTGACTAACGGCATGAAGTATTCAAAAACTCCATGACGTCATGTTATACTCCAGTGTCTGTCCGACCGAACTTCAGCTAATTAGCGATAGCTTAGTGACACACGATCACAAGTTAATTTAAATAAACATGACGGACAGAAATACTCTCTGTCAGTTTTCTCTCCATGTTGTGATGTTTAATGAAGCCGGGCGTTAGCTTTATCAAGGGCTAGCGTTAAATTAGTTTTGCCAGTGGCGTTAACTCATTAACAGCTTTACTACCACGGTATACTGTCCTCCGCTGCTTCACCAGCGGCCCGGCTATGGGCCCACCACAGAGAGGAGAGGAAACAGGCGGAGTTTCAGTCCGTTACGTTTGTTTTTAAATGAACGTTAGAAACCGCAATTGTGCGTTTGTCCGTGTAAACGGACACTAATCTACTGGAGGCGGACACATCATCAGCAACAACAAACGGAGAGTCATCATTGAAAAATAATTCATGTTTATCCCAGAGGAGACTGGAGATGACGTAACTTCCTGTATTTCATCACATGAGCTACACAAGACGCGGCATTGGCTGGCTGCCCCCAGTGCATGCCGTGCATCACAACAAAGACCCAACTAATCGATGATTCGTTGCCAACTATTTTAATCATCGATTTTAATCGATAAGTTGTTGCAGATTAATATATAGTACATATATACATATACATACACAGTATATACTGTATTGTATATGTATAATGAATATTGTTAGAATGAGCTCATGGACGTCTGACAGAATCTTCATCCAGCAGCTTCAGATCAAACTGACTGTAACACGGAGAGGAGGAACAGAAACATCTGTGAGGACGACAGCCCGGGGAAGAGGAAGCACACACACACACACACACACACACACACACACACACACACACACACACACACTGCAGATGGATGTGTGCACAGGTGTGTGTTCGGGTAAACAGGTAGACAGAGTCATGCAGCAGACTCCTCTTTCTCCTGAGGGCTCCTTCACAATAAAACTGACAGAGCAGAATACAAACGCATGCATGCACGCACACACACGCACAGTGTGTCTACAGGACTCTCACAGAAACCTTCAGCTGTGAGGCTCAGCTGATGAAGATGAAGATGTGTGAGTTCCCCCCCAGCAGCCCAGCTGAGACACACACTGATGTCAGTCTGTGGGGGGGGGGGCTCTGCAGCAGATCTGAAGTTGATCAATTGGATCAGAAATCGATCTCACACACTCACAGCTGCACCTATAGAAGGTCTATGAGACGTATACACAGATTCACCAAACACTGCAGCTTATAGAGCATCACACACACACACACACACAAACACACACACACGGACCAGGAACCTCTGCCGCGGGACCCGGACCCTCTGCGGCGGGATCCGGACCCTGAGCTGTCCGGGATCTGATCTGGACCCGCAGCCTGCACGCGGTCCATCTGTTCTCCCGCCTCAGAGCGCGTGCAGCTCCGCAGTAGTGATAATATAACACGCTCCTGTCTTCCCTCTCTGCATGCAGATATAAAACAGAAACGCACCGGGCTGCGGAGCCCCCGCTCCCCGCGTACAGCCCGCACGCTCCCCGCACAGCTGTGATCCCCCCGGTGTGTGAGCGGCTCTGGACTCACCCGGCGCTGCTGCAGAAGATCCCGGTCATAAAGTCCGTGTTTCTCGGTACCATCCAAAGCTTCAGACCCGCTCCGACTCTCTGACTGTCCGCTCGTGTCTCTGCTGCTGCTCGATCCGCGCGCCACCGACGGACCGCCTCACGCGCAGGAGAGCGCGCGCACAGCGCAGCCTACCGGAGAGTGTGCACATTGTAGATCTGTATTCTTTAAAATATACAATTCAGGATGTAATTTAAACTGAAACAAACATACGTTGTATTGTTTGGTTACTTAAAGGCGAGGTCATTAATGACTCAAACATTTGTTGTATTTCAGAGTAATGTGACTCCGACAGAGACGCACAGGAAGAATCTGTCTGACCTGAGATAATAAGGCATGCGAATATTCAGAGGACACATCATGTCTCTGGACTGTCTCCACTGTGCTTCATTAAATCAGTAGGAATGACGCAGGAGGGAGATCATTCAAAGCTCAGCCTTGTTTAAGTTTCATGACGAAACATTTGAAAAAAACTTTGGATGTTTTCATTTTGAGCGGAAATAAAAGCTGATTTAATATTTAAAGGAGAGGATCCTCTGTTTTAATTGACCCAGTTTATTTAATGTGACAATAATTATTGTTTTTAATTCAAACTATAATTTCATTGAACATTTTCCCTCCTTCTGTTCATCATGAAGAATTGAATTTCTAAAAATTGTCCACATTCATTAAATAGCTGCCTTTAATCATAACAACCTCCCTCCTTTAACTCTCTCGCTAAAGTATTGTTAAATATATTTAATTTGATTTATATTCATTTATATTTCATTGAGTCAAAATGGAGTTTTGAACATTTAACAAATTAAGATTGGAGGTTTGGTCAGTGTATGAGGGTTCTTTGTTAGCTGTCCATGGAGAATAAATCAGTGGTTGATCAGAGCTGTGAACACATGAACATCATTAGCACATGCACAGAGGTTTTACAGTGTTGGCTTGATTGTTCTTCAGCTCTGTCACACATTCACTTAAACACACGCTGTCACAGTTCAAGAGAAACACAAACACAACCTGATACCAAAGAAAGAATGTGAACTCATCTGTTACTGATGATGTTTCAGTGTTGCATCTTATTAATCTGTACATATATTTTTTTATGACTTTATGATGAAAACAAAGTTAACTCCTCACCTCATGGCTCACGGGATCAACTTCCTGTTTGCTGCTTGCCCTGCCCACAAACATGATGTCACACCAATGAAGGAGCAGTTTGGACTTTGTGGTTTCAAAGCAAATATAGAAGATTTATAAATAAGGATTTTATTTCCACTCTTCAGGTGAGAATATAAACTGTGTCTCAAATTCAAACTAATGTCACATCAGCTTTATTTCTCTTTAGAGTAAAATGTTAAGGTCACATGACTAAATACACTTTCAACATCAGCATGTGTTCTGTTTACATTACAGTAAATCTAAGCAGTCACTCAATAACTCCAGGGGGGTGCACTACGAAGCAGGATTGTGGTTATCGAGGTAACTTCAGGGTTAACACAGAGCTTTCAGTACTACAAAGCTGGTTCACTTCTTACCGCTGCAGATCACCATTTTAACTTATGCTGAACACCTGACCTGCTCCGGAGCAGACACTTCTGCTTAGTTAGTCTGTTCCAGGTTATTACCTGCAAACCACACATACCAACAACACAGGATCTAAAGATGTGATGTTAGAGGTGTGTGAGGTTATAAGAACATGATAGAGGTGTGTGAGGTTATAAGAACATGTTAGAGGTGTGTGAGGTTATAAGAACATGATGTTAAAGGTGTGTGAGGTTATAAGAACATGTTAGAGGTGTGTGAGGTTATAAAAACATGATGTTAGAGGTGTGTGAGGTTATAAGAACATGATAGAGGTGTGTGAGGTTATAAAAACATGTTAGAGGTGTGTGAGGTTATAAGAACATGATGTTAGAGGTGTGTGAGGTTATAAGAACATGATGTTAGAGGTGTGTGAGGTTATAAAAACATGATGTTAGAGGTGTGTGAGGTTATAAACACATGATGTTAGAGGTGTGTGAGGTTATAAGAACATGTTAGAGGTGTGTGAGGTTATAAAAACATGATGTTAGAGGTGTGTGAGGTTATAAGAACATGATAGAGGTGTGTGAGGTTATAAAAACATCATGTTAGAGGTGTGTGAGGTTATAAGAACATGATGTTAGAGGTGTGTGAGGTTATAAAAACATGATGTTAGAGGTGTGTGAGGTTATAAGAACATGATGTTAGAGGTGTGTGAGGTTATAAAAACATGATGTTAGAGGTGTGTGAGGTTATAAGAACATGATGTTAGAGGTGTTAAGAACATGATGTTAGAGGTGTGTGAGGTTATAAGAACATGTTAGAGGTGTGTGAGGTTATAAGAACATGTTAGAGGTGTGTGAGGTTATGAACACATGATGTTAGAGGTGTGTGAGGTTATAAGAACATGATGTTAGAGGTGTTATGAATATGATGTTAGAGGTGTGTGAGGTTAAAAAAACATGATGTTAAAGGTGTGTGAGGTTATAAAAACATGTTAGAGGTGTGTGAGGTTATAAAAACATCATGTTAGAGGTGTGTGAGGTTATAAAAACATCATGTTAGAGGTGTGTGAGGTTATAAGAACATGATGTTAGAGGTGTGTGAGGTTATAAAAACATGTTAGAGGTGTGTGAGGTTATAAGAACATGATGTTAGAGGTGTGTGAGGTTATACAAACATGATGTTAAAGGTGTGTGAGGTTATAAAAACATACGATGTTAGAGGTGTGTGAGGTTATAAAAACATACGATGTTAGAGGTGTGTGAGGTTATAAGAACATGTTAGAGGTGTGTGAGGTTATAAAAACATACGATGTTAGAGGTGTGTGAGGTTATAAGAACATGATGTTAGAGGTGTTATGAATATGATGTTAGAGGTGTGTGAGGTTAAAAAAACATGATGTTAAAGGTGTGTGAGGTTATAAAAACATGTTAGAGGTGTGTGAGATTATAAAAACATCATGTTAGAGGTGTGTGAGGTTATAAGAACATGATAGAGGTGTGTGAGGTTATAAGAACATGATGTTAGAGGTGTTAAGAATATGATGTTAGAGGTGTGTGAGGTTAAAAAAACATGATGTTAAAGGTGTGTGAGGTTATAAAAACATGTTAGAGGTGTGTGAGGTTAAAAAAACATGATGTTAGAGGTGTGTGAGGTTATAAGAACATGATAGAGGTGTGTGAGGTTATAAAAACATGATGTTAGAGGTGTGTGAGGTTATAAGAACATGATGTTAGAGGTGTGTGAGGTTATAAGAACATGATAGAGGTGTGTGAGGTTATAAAAACATGATGTTAGAGGTGTGTGAGGTTATAAGAACATGATGTTAGAGGTGTGTGAGGTTATAAAGACATGATGTTAGAGGTGTGTGAGGTTAAAAAAACATGATGTTAGAGGTGTGTGAGGTTATAAAAACATGTTAGAGGTGTGTGAGGTTATAAGAACATGATGTTAGAGGTGTGTGAGGTTATACAAACATGATGTTAAAGGTGTGTGAGGTTATAAGAACATGATGTTAGAGGTGTGTGAGGTTATACAAACATGATGTTAAAGGTGTGTGAGGTTATAAAAACATACGATGTTAGAGGTGTGTGAGGTTATAAAAACATACGATGTTAGAGGTGTGTGAGGTTATAAGAACATGTTAGAGGTGTGTGAGGTTATAAAAACATGATGTTAAAGGTGTGTGAGGTTATAAAAACATGTTAGAGGTGTGTGAGGTTATAAAAACATGATGTTAGAGGTGTGTGAGGTTATAAGAACATGATGTTAGAGGTGTGTGAGGTTATAAGAACATGATGTTAAAGGTGTGTGAGGTTATAAAAACATCATGTTAGAGGTGTGTGAGGTTATAAGAACATGATGTTAGAGGTGTGTGAGGTTATAAACACATGATGTTAGAGGTGTGTGAGGTTATAAACACATGATGTTAGAGGTGTGTGAGGTTATAAGAACATGATGTTAGAGGTGTGTGAGGTTATAAAAACATGTTAGAGGTGTGTGAGGTTATAAAAACATGATGTTAAAGGTGTGTGAGGTTATAAAAACATGTTAGAGGTGTGTGAGGTTAAAAAAACATGATGTTAGAGGTGTGTGAGGTTATAAAAACATGTTAGAGGTGTGTGAGGTTATAAGAACATGATGTTAAAGGTGTGTGAGGTTATAAAAACATGATGTTAGAGGTGTGTGAGGTTAAAAAAACATGATGTTAGAGGTGTGTGAGGTTATAAAAACATGTTAGAGGTGTGTGAGGTTATAAGAACATGATGTTAGAGGTGTGTGAGGTTATACAAACATGATGTTAAAGGTGTGTGAGGTTATAAAAACATACGATGTTAGAGGTGTGTGAGGTTATAAAAACATACGATGTTAGAGGTGTGTGAGGTTATAAGAACATGTTAGAGGTGTGTGAGGTTATAAAAACATCATGTTAGAGGTGTGTGAGGTTATAAGAACATGATGTTAGAGGTGTGTGAGGTTATAAAAACATCATGTTAGAGGTGTGTGAGGTTATAAACACATCATGTTAGAGGTGTGTGAGGTTATAAACACATGATGTTAGAGGTGTGTGAGGTTATAAGAACATGATGTTAGAGGTGTGTGAGGTTATAAGAACATGATGTTAGAGGTGTGTGAGGTTATAAAAACATGTTAGAGGTGTGTGAGGTTATAAAAACATGATGTTAAAGGTGTGTGAGGTTATAAAAACATGTTAGAGGTGTGTGAGGTTAAAAAAACATGATGTTAGAGGTGTGTGAGGTTATAAAAACATGTTAGAGGTGTGTGAGGTTATAAAAACATACGATGTTAGAGGTGTGTGAGGTTATAAAAACATGATGTTAAAGGTGTGTGAGGTTATAAAAACATAATGTTAGAGGTGTGTGAGGTTATAAAAACATGTTAGAGGTGTTTGAGGTTATAAAAACATGATGTTAGAGGTGTGTGAGGTTATAAAAACATACGATGTTAGAGGTGTGTGAGGTTATAAAAACATGATGTTAAAGGTGTGTGAGGTTATAAAAACATGTAAGAGGTGTGTGAGGTTATACAAACATGATGTTAAAGGTGTGTGAGGTTATAAAAACATGATGTTAAAGGTGTGTGAGGTTGTAAGAACATGTTAGAGGTGTGTGAGGTTATACAAACATGATGTTAGAGGTGTGTGAGGTTATACAAACATGATGTTAGAGGTGTGTGAGGTTATAAAAACATGATGTTAGAGGTGTGTGAGGTTATACAAACATGATGTTAGAGGTGTGTGAGGTTATAAAAACATGATGTTAGAGGTGTGTGAGGTTATAAAAACATAAATTTCATGTTAAAGTTATTTTCTCCTGTGTGAGAGGAATGATGGGTCAGTCCACGTTGGCTCTTATGCGGTCAAACTAAGATGCTCTGCAGAGACACGAAGAATTATTTCAACATAGTATCAGTGTAATCAATTTGGATGTGATGTATCATGCTGAACCTCCTGAATGTGTCTGACTGTAAACTGTTGTACACTTTAGTCATTCATTCATATATAATCAGCCATCAGTCAGAGATGTTAATCTTTAAAAGGAGCTGCAGGATAAACAGCAGAGTTAGCCCTCTGGCCTCTGAATCAGATCTCTGTCAGTATTTACAGTAAATGATGCAGAAAGACTGAACATCACTGTTAGTCTGACAGAGACACTCGTCTGCCCGCTGCAGCCACGGAAACCCAGAGACACGCTGAAGAAACATTCTGTTGGCCAGTGTGTGTGTGTGTGTGTGTGTGTGTGTTTGTGTGTGTGTATCTTTGTGTGTGTGTGTGTGTGTGTCTGTTTGTGTGTGTGTATCTTTGTGTGTGCGTGTGTTTGTGTGTGTGTGTGTGTGTGTGTGTATCTTTGTGTGTGTGTGTTTGTTTGTGTGTGTGTGTGTGTGTGTGTGTGTTTGTGTGTTTGTGTGTGTGTGTGTGTATGTATCTTTGTGTGTGTGTGTGTGTGTGTGTGTGTGTTTGTGTGTCTGTTTTTGTGTGAGTCTGTGTCTCCGAAGATCACACTAAGCGGTCACATCACGCTGGTTATCAACTTGATAAGTCAAGATAAGATAACCTAAGATAATCCTTTATTCGTCTCACATCGGGGACATTAACAGCGTTCCAGCAGCAACGTGTATCGTGCAACGTTTCAATAAAGGGCATATAAAAATAAGTAAACAAGTGTATCCTAAAAAATATGTGCAGAGCTGATAATATGGAACCTGATGACAAACTGATTCAGCAAGTGTACAGCATGACTGCATGAACACATGGACCACCTGCTAATACAAGAGAAGTTTTGCACATGTTGAGAAGTGAGATAATGATATTGCACATTAATAAATAAAAATAAGTATTGCACATGTAAATGTAAATGTAAATGTTCTATATTTATACAGCCCTTTACAACAACCCTTTCGGTGGACCAAAGTGCTTTACAATAAATAGTACATAAAAAGGAATAGATAAAAACAATAAAAAACACATTAAAAACAATCAAATCAAATCAAATCAAAATAACAGTAAAAGTGTCACCACACTACTGGGTCTAGATTTGAAGAGGCCCAGGTCAGAAATAAGACGCACTTCGACGGGGGGCTTATTCCAGAGCCTGGGAGCAGCAACAGAAAAGGCTTGGTCACCCCAGTGTTTGTATTTTGACCTGGGCACTTCCAGCAGAAGTTGGTTAGACGACGTCAAAGCTCTACCGGGCTCACGAACGGTTAAAAGCTCAGATAAATAAGATGGGGCAAGGCCATTAAGAGCTTTAAAGACAAACATGAAAAGTTTAAAATCAATTCTATAATGGACAGGAAGCCAATGAAGGGAGTTAAGAACAGGAATGATGTGCTCTCGTCTGTTAGTGTTGGTTAAGAGACGAGCAGCAGCGTTTTGCACAAGTTGAAGGATACTAAGAGAAGACTGGGAGATGTCAACATAAAGTGCATTGCAGTAGTCTAATCATGAACTGATTAGAGCATGGATGGCTTTCTCAAGGTCGTGACGGCTTAAAAACATTTTAACTTTGGCTAGGAGACATAGCTGGAAAAAACTAGTCCTGACAACATTGTCGATTTGTTTGTTAAGTTTCAATTGTCTGTCGAAAACCACTCCCAGATTTCTGACGGTTGGACTGAGCCTTGAAAACAAGGTGCCGTCACAGAACTTTTGCAGGTGGCAGTTCACTGTGTTGTGGGTGAAGTCTGCAGTATAGAGGGTGAACAGGAACGGAGCCAGAACCGTTCCCTGGGGGGCCCCATGCTGCAGACAATAGTGTCGGACTAACACCTCTGAGCCGTCACGTACTGCAGACGGTTGGTGAGGTAGTCCAGAATCCAGGTCGTGAGGAGGTGGTCCATTCCACCAGCTTGTCCCTCAGAAGCAGAGGCTGTATGGTGTTGAAGGCACTGGAGAAATCAAAAAACATGATTCTCACAGTGGCATCTGCCATTTCCAGGAGAGAGGGATCTCTGAAGTAGGTAGATGACAGCATCATCCACCCCGATGCCAGGCTGATAGTATAACTGCAGTGGGTCCAACGATGGTCTCACCAGGGGTCGCACATGATCAAGACCAGCCTCTCCAGGGTCTTCATCAGCTGTGATGTCAGCGCTTCTGGCCTGCAGCTGTTGAAGTCAACCCAGGGTTTCTATGAGTGCACTCACATAAAAGGGGCGGAGTCTGCGGCAAATGACCCAGTCTGTCGTCAGCTGATCAGCATATTTTATAAACTCGGAGAAACTATGAAATTAGAAATATTAATATGCAATAATAAACCATCTGCTCACAGAGCTCCTGAATCAAGAGACCTGATTGGTCAGGCGGTGGTGATTAGTTCTTATCTGCACAGGTGGACACCACATCCTGATTTTTTAGTGTTCTCAGGTAAGAGACGTAAGACATGAGGCCTTTCTCAATATGTGTTCTTGTGTTCTTGTGTCCCTGTGAAACGTCATCCTATGCGGCCCAAGTACTGTCCCAATACACAAGTTCGCATTTTGTCAAGAACGGTAAATATTTCCGGAAGTGTTCTTGACACGCCCATTTTACAGAGGATGCATCGGTTGGTGACTTGTGTTAACTTGTCAGCACAAATATCCCAGCATACATTTCGGCATCCAGGCCCAGGACCGGAGAGCGAAAGCACGAAGCAAACAACTGTAAGTTTTTCATGATTTTCATATAGTATTTTACCATTAAATACACTTCTGAGAGTTTTTGAGGCGAGAAATTAATGGTGGAGAGTATAAACATCGAGGGTTTTACGAAATTAAACGACAAATGGAGAAGTTGCGCTGGTGGTTTCGGGGTTAAGAAGCTCCACAAGGTCCAGCGGGGACCGCTAGCTAGCAGGCCGGTCATTTACGTCTCCTCTTGCCCTCACAGTAACACAAACAACCGCAGCAACATGGCAGAGGAAAGCCAGGCCCACAACTGTAAGATATTTATATTTTGCGTACCGCTGTTACTCTTTAATTACATTCTGGGAAAGTTTAACATGTTTTACTGAAATATAGGGTCATCTGATGAAACCAGGGCGCTGATAGAATTGCGAGCCACGAACGAGCACCTGTTCACAGGAAGGAGGAATTCCTCCAAAAACGGATGGGAGAGTGTTTCTGTGTTTGTATGCTGTTATTGGACATTTGCTGGGTTTTGCTTGTGTCAATAAGAAGCCAAGTAGCTATTGTAAAGCTCTGCTATGGTGAATGCTGAATAGACATGACATATACATTCATGATGTACACATACATGGCATAGTTGTAAGCATTGCAAAGTACTAGTGACAGGCTGAATAGATAGAAAAGGTGACATGTATGCTGTTTATGGTACGACAATGAGTATTTCTGGTCAGTTTGTATTTGTATAGTCTCTAAGCTGCATTATTATTATGCGAATTGTAATTATTTTGTTTTATATTTCTAATTTATATTATCATTTTTGCTTTCTAGAGTCTTTGTTAACAATTCAGGACTGTCTGTCACTGTCAGACGGTCCAAGAAAAAGTGGAAGAACTTGAAGGAGAAATACAAGGTAAGCCACCGTCGTGACTGAATCTCAGCAAAGGCAGGTTGTATAAGTTAATATTAAAGTATTAGACAAGTGGGTGAGCTTAATTATACAGGTGCAATGGGCAACAACGAAACTGATCAAACATTAAGTGGGCTCAAAGTAAACTACAAAGCTGCAATCAAATTCTGCAGTTTCACAATATTCTTAGCATCACCTTTTCTGCTTCCTTAGTTATTAAATCTTGTAACTACTGTTGTAGAGTAGCTACACATGGACTGATGTTTACGCGTACATTCACACATATTACACAAACTTAAAAGCCAACCTTTTATGGATTAGAACATATGTGCAACAATATATTTCACCTTATTCATCATAATATTTTTATAGGAGCTTAGGGATCCTCTGACAGAGAAAGGGGTGGAGGCGGGTGGGGTGACTGCTGCCACCTGGCAGTGGTACCCGTTAATGGATGCTGCACTCCAGGGGCAGCACTCCATAAGTCCACCCCTGGTAGTTGCAGCAAATTTGACTGCCACTGCAGGTGGTGTTGTCACCTCCCCGTCCTCTGCCCCTCCTGAAGAGCAAGGACAACTCAGGAGGAGGCCAAGGAAGAGACCCAGTGAGGCGGTCCTTGACTTTTTAAAGGAGCAGGCAGAGAGGGACGAGGAGGGAGAGCGGCAGGCAGTTGCAAGAGAGGAGGCCAGGGAGAGACAGGCTGCGGACAGGGCAGAGAGATACTTGTCCCTGTTTGAGAAGCTTGTAGATAAGTTGTAAATATGTTATGTTATGTAAATAGTTAAATCAAATCAGGTTCGTAATTGTTTTGTTAATATTGCATTTTATAAGTTCTTTTAGAGTGTTTGTCTGTTGATACAATAAATATATCCAAAATTGAGTAGTAGTTTTATGCTGGATGAACAGTAAGACAAAGTGGCAACATGCAGGTTATTATTGTGGTCACAACAATTATTTCTTCTTAAATGACATCTGCTACATAGTTAGAACATTTATTTTACTGTACATACTTTACTTTTTCTGTCATCGTGTTAAAGAGCAGTTAATAACATTATACACAATCATCTACATCTACAATTTATATGTCGATACAATTAGGGTTAGGGTTACCTAAATTACCTATTATTATTATATATTTAGGTATATTCATAACTCCTGAGTTTAAGCAAATGTATAAAACCAACTTCATTCCCTTATTTGAGAAGGTGAGGCAGGATTTGGAGCGTTGGAATTCTTTGCCTGTCTCCTGGCTAGGACTTATATCCTTGGTTAAAATGAACGTACTACCTCGATTGTTATATCCAATCCAAATGATTCCGGTCATATTTTCAAATAGGGTGATAAAAGACCTGAATGGCTGGCTAAGCTCTTTTATATGGAGCAAGCGCAAACCAAAACTCAAAATGGCTACATTGCAACTGCCAGATTCAGTAGGGGGTTTAGACTTACCAAATATCAGAACATACCAGCTAAGTACTCACATGAGGTATATTTATGACTGGGTTGTTAACAACTCAAACTCGATTTGGTTGGATGTTGAAGCTTACCTTTCAAAATATCCATTAAGGGACTTACTGTTTTTTAAGCAATTTAAAGATATTAGACTGAGTTGTAATAATCCGGTTACGCTTAATACAGTTAAGGCCTGGCGATTGATGTGTCGACTTGAGGGAAGGTCAAAGTTCACATCTGTTTTTACCCCTATTGTGAATAATCCAGACTTTCAGCCTGGGATGGTTGATACTGGTTTTAAAAAGTGGAGGGATAAAGGTGTTCATAGACTGAAGGACCTATTCTCTGATAATGTGATGATGACATTTGAACAAATAATAGAGAAATATTCCATCCCCAGATGTGACTTTTTTCGTTATTTGCAGATAAGGCACTATGTTTTACATAGTACTAGGTTTGTTGAGAACCATGAAAGTTCTCCTGTTGAGAAATTAATTTTTTTATCAGATAGAGAGATATCTGTAAGTTTACTGTATAAAGCTATGTATCTCGTAACCCCAAATAAGGTGCAGAAGCTTAAAGGCACATGGGAGAAGGAGCTAAATATCATAATTGATGATGAAGAATGGGAGGATGTCTGGAGACATGCTAAGTCAATTTCAGTTTGCAATCGTGCCCAAGCAATGCAGTTAAAAATTATACACAGAATGCACATATCTCCCAACCGCAGGCATTACTTCAATCCGACTCTCTCACCCACGTGCCTTAAATGCAAGATTGAAATTGGTACCCTAACTCACTGTTTTTGGTCATGTCGAAAACTGCAAATGTATTGGTCGAATGTATTATCTGAAATGGAGAAGATATTTGGTTTAAAATTGGAAATGGACCCTGTGTCTCTCATACTGGGCCTCCCGAATCATCGTTTAATATCAAAACATGATAAGAGGCTGTATTGTATTCTTACTTATGCAGCGAGAAAGAATATTCTATTACAATGGATCAATGACAGGGCACCAACTGTTAAAGGCTGGCAAGGAGTAGTGTTTGATCTAGTGCCATTAGAGTACCTTACATGCATATTACGTTTAAGAACAGACCAATTCTATAAAGTTTGGGAACCCTATTTGAACTATGTAGAACCTGGTGTCTCTAGTATAATGTTGCAGGGATTTTCTTGAATGCTCATACCGTGTATATATATATATATATATATTTTTTTTTTTTACTGTAACCCTAATTATATAGATCTGAGCTGACGGTTGTTTTTATTGTTGTTGTTTGTTTTGTTGTGTTTTGGGTTTTTTTTGTTTTTGTTTTGAGTGTTTGTCTACTTGTTTTGTTTTTCATTCCTGTGGGCCGTATTATGTATCCATCCTTTTTTTTTTTTGGTAAAAGTTAAAAATTAATAAAAATATTAAAAAAAAAAAAAAACAATAACGATTTATAACATTTCATTTTGCAGCCTTCACTGGACTTTAACCATTGGGTTTACCCCCTTAGCTGTAATCATGCTCCTGCAGACATGCAGGCTGCTCTGCAGGGGCGGAAACCTGAGCAGCAAGTCTTGCATGGAGATTATTTCCAGACAACTCCTGATCATCATCGGGAACGTTCCCCTGATCCTCTTCCCTGGGGGTTCCTGCTGCTCGTCCTCCTCCTCCTCCAAGATATCCCCGGCCGACAGACAGAGGTTGTGGAGGATGCAACACGCACCTATAACTTTGGGGGCAAATAGAGGCCGAATCTCCAGAGCCCTAAGGAAGATGGCCCTCCAGCGGGTTTTCAGCATGCTGAAAGCTTGCTCAACAATATACCTGGCCTTGGCGTGGTACTTGTTAAAGCGTGCTTCAACTTGGCCTGATGATTGAAATACAGGTAACAAAATATCTATGTAACGCTTCATATCCAAAGTAAGTACTGTGATAATAATATTTACTCTGTGTATTGTATTGTCACCTGCTACAGGCTGGCGGTATGGTGTCATGATGGTGACGGGATGCTGCAGGCATGGATAACCCCGTCCCCAAGGAGAAAAAAGCCTGCTGGTGGATAGAGGGACTGCTTGTACATCGGAGATCTTCGAAGGACAAGTGCATCATGGGCCGATCCAGTGTTGCCGATGTAGGTGTTGTAGGTGCTTTTGCTGTCACACACACCCTGAAGTATAACTGAAGGGAAGAGCTTTCGGTTGGAGTAGCACTTTTTTTGTTCAGCAGGTTGGAGGATTCTGATGTGGCACCCATCAATTGCACCAGCAGCACAGCGGAAAGCCTCATGGCCAGCCAGGTGAGCAAAGCCTGCCCCCACCTCCTGTCTGTGCCTCTTTCATGAAAATGTCCATTTGTAGCCTATTAGTTGTGTTCTGTGTGTGTGTGTGTGTGTGTGTGTGTGTGTACATTAAAACATACTGTATATATGGTCCAAAATGATGCTTACTTGTTGTAACTGTTTATACTACTCCTTTCATGAACCTATTCATCTGCTGCCCCACTCAGTTCAATAAGTAATGGGCTATACTAATGAACCACTAGATTAATAGCTCAAAGCACATCTGACAAATCTCTGAAACTGTCAATGTGATGTATAGTAAGCGTATAAGTAAGAGTGTAAAGTTATTTGTTTTATGCTATGTTATTTAACTGTCCCCGACTGA
The DNA here is from genome assembly GCF_022749685.1 of Semicossyphus pulcher. NCBI lineage: Eukaryota > Metazoa > Chordata > Actinopteri > Labriformes > Labridae > Semicossyphus > Semicossyphus pulcher. The sequence continues at coordinate 56,465 of NW_027211700.1, read as the reverse complement.
AATGGGACTGTATAAAAAGAAATCCCATCTCTTTAGTGTTATCCATCAGCAGTTTGTGACAGGTCGCACTGAGGCTCCTCAGAGTATCTAATGATTGTCTTGACTGAATATCATACGATCATATCAGTATGTTAACAGAGGGGCAGGCCTACAGTAGCATTGCTGAACTGTTCTGGGAGAACGGCGCTATTCAGTTGTAAACATTTAGCTTATCCATCTACCGCATTGTCTTTTTTATTGTCCTTTGTCATCAAAGTTAAAGGCTGAGTTAGCTAATCTTTCAGATAACGTACATAGCGTAAAACAAACGCTATAATAGCTCACTGCAGTTTAAATAACACAGACAATAGACTGCAACCATTGTTTTTCCCGCCGCTGTGCAGCACTTTGGATAACAATGACAATAAACAACAGAGGCAGTATGGAGGCGACTCTCGCTTTATTGTTATCAATAGACATGTAATTGTTGATGTACAGTTGTAATCAGATGTGGATGTGTTAGGATAGGCTGAACACAATACCGATTGTTTTGGGTGTTAAAACCTCTCTTTGGAGCTCCACAGGCCGGCCGGAGGTATTGCGCAACACCCGGAAGAACGCATCGTCTCAAACAGTCAACAGTGTTTGTGTGCTCGTGAGCTTGTGAGTTCATTCTTCCAAGAACAACTCTCAAGAACGGTCTCTGGAGAACACAAGTCCGTTCTTTGCATTCTTGGGTTCTTCACACATTCTGTGATGTTTCTGTCTTCACTGTCTCTCCTGTGTGAATATGAACATCTTAAAAACGTCAGCAGAGTGAAACATTTATATTCTGCACAAACGATGCTTTCCATTAATCTCAACACTTTTCATGCAGAACGACGTCTCTGCTCGTTTCAGACTGAATCAAAAACAAGAACAATGCAGCTTTTTAATAACAGAACTGGATCATTCATCATGATTTAAATCTCAGATGCTTGTCGTGTTGTTGAGCAGATTAATGAGACTGTTAACACTCAGCTGTGATTGATCACTGATCGATGTGATGCAGCTGTACAGACATTAACATTAACGTCTTATTAACATGTCATTTACATACAAACAGCCTCATTCTTTAATGTTACAGTGAGCTTAGAGCATCACCTCAGACAGACTCTCTGACACCTCGCTCACACCTGCTGAACATGTGACTGTTATTTTACATTCAAATATTTAAACACATTTATCGGAGTGCACAAACAGGAACTAACATCTTAATTCTCCACACGGAGAAACATCCAGGATCTTTGTGTTCATCGGGATGCAGTCTGATGTCAGCACAAAGGTCGACTGTCAGAGGTTCAAAGATGAAGTGTTCATCATCAGACTCTGACCCTGCAGAAACATTTACACACTTGAAATCATTTAATGTGTAAAAGTTCATCAGAAAACAGATTTTATTCTTTCACACGTTGAGAATTAAAAGTTTTAAACTCATTTTAAATGTCTGTAAAACACTCTTTAATGTTCCTCATGTGTCCATTAGTTTACCTCTGTCAGCATTAACCCTCACACACTTGTGTGTTCAACATGTTGCTCTCTGGTGATTTATGGGCGTCGGCCAACAAATCTCTAACAGCTGATTGGTCGACCATTTAAACCTGTTCCTGCAATTACACGCCTGCAGATCATTTTAATCACTGACAACGTTAAAATCAGATTATAACACAGGAAATGTAATTATATATTTATATTCAATATTCAATTGTTGGGACCTCACCATGTGGCTCAAACAAAGGAGAGGCCTACTTGGGAGATGAGGAGCCTGATAAGGGTACTAAAACACCACAAAGACTCAGTATCCCAGAATGCTCCTTCCTTCACACCTAAGTGCGAAGTGAAGGGGAGAGCGAAATTCCCCCCTTTCATTGGAGGAAAGCCGAGGGGACCCCAGGGTCCAAGTCTGTGGAAAGGCTGTGGGAGGTCATTTTTCTTGTTCAGTTAACTTTAACTGCACCAGCACGCAATCAGCTCCACGCTGATTATAAACAGACAGTTTTTAAAAGTTCTTACTTTTTCTAAGTAACTTGAACGCATCGCCACACCGCGTCTCATCACCTGCAGACTGACACAGACAACGTCTCCTCCGCCACCAGAAGCTCATCGACTCCGGCTGTTTTTCTCTTCACCTGCACAGAAAATCTGCCCAATCCGTTCACGGATCCATCTTTGATCGTGCCGAGGATCACGCCGAGGATCGCGTCAAGGATTGCGTCGAACACAGGACAAAACACCCGCTGATCACTCCTGAGAGTGATCTTCTGTAAGAGTCTTCTGTCTGGGCAGAGATATCTTAGAATGTGTGTTTACTTGTTCATGTGAAACTGCTGCTTTTTCTTTGATTGATCTTTTATCAGGCCAGGACACACCCGCTTTCTTTGTTCAAGTTACGCGGACTTGACACACACGTGGGAGCATCGCCATCTTGCCCTCTCTCTCTCTGCACCCCTACTCACTCACACACACACACACACGCACACACACTCACTCACACACACACACGCACACACACTCACTCACACACACACACTCACTCACACACACACACACGCACACACGCACACACACGCACACACACACACACTCACTCACACTCACTCACACACACACACGCACACACACACACACGCACACGCACACACACTCACTCACACACACACACGCACACACACTCACTCACACACACACACTCACTCACACACACACACACGCACACACGCACACACACGCACACACACACACACTCACTCACACTCACTCACACACACACACGCACACACACACACACACTCACGCACACTCACTCACACACACACACCCACACACGCACACACACGCACACACACTCACACACGCGCACACACACACACACACACACACACGCGCACACACACACACACACACACACTCACACACACAAACACACACACACACAAACACACACACACACTCACACACACACACACTCACACACACTCACACACACACACTCACTCACACACACACACACACACACTCACACACACTCACACACACTCACAAACACACACACTCACACACACGCACACACACTCACACACACTCACACACACACGCACACACACTCACACACACGCACACACACACACACACACTCACACACACTCACACACACACACACACTCACACACACACACTCACACACACTCACTCATAAACACACGCACACACACACTCACACACACGCACACACACTCACACACACTCACACACACACGCACACACACGCACACACACTCACACACACGCACACACACGCACACACACTCACACACACGCACACACACTCACACACACTCACACACACACGCACACACACACGCACACACACTCACACACACTCACACACACACGCACACACACACTCACACACACTCACACACACGCACACACACTCACACACACTCACACACACACGCACACACACACTCACACTCACACACACACACACACACACACTCACACACACTCACAGACACACACACACACACACACACACTCACACACACTCACAGACACACACTCATTGACATTGATTCTGATCGGTTCTGCTCGTTCAATAAATTCTGTTAATAATTTAAAGTTACTTCATAACAACGTTGCTATTTTAATGTGTAACATTGTAATATTACTCCCTGACCCCGGGGTGGGGCCCTGTAATTACTCAGTCCAACTCTTTTATTGATATTAATAATCATAATTATTAATAGTAATACTTTTTTATTAATAACCACATTGCTCCTGACAAATCCCAGCACAACTAATATTCAGCAATAAACTATGATGCATCTGCAGGGTTAGGAGGAGGGGGAGGAGGACCAGGGGGAGGAGGACCAGGGGGAGGAGCAGGGGGAGGAGATGAATGAGGATGCAGAATGTAAAGCACATCACAGTCATAAATCTCAGACTGATCTGTGGACAATGTTTAAACATCAGACGCTGAAGATCAGTGTGTGTGTGTGTGAGAGAGAGGAGAGAGAGGAGGAGAGAGGAGAGAGAGGGGAGGAGAGAGAGGAGAGAGAGGGGAGGAGAGAGGAGGAGAGAGAGAGAGGGGGAGAGAGGAGAGAGAGAGGGGGAGAGAGGAGAGAGAGGAGGAGAGAGGAGAGAGAGGGGAGGAGAGAGAAGGAGAGAGAGAGAGGGGGAGAGAGGAGAGAGAGAGGAGGAGAGAGGAGGAGAGAGAGAATGAGACGAGCAGAGGAGGAGCAGAGCTTAGAGGAAGCAGACACAGGAAATGGGATTTATATTCAGGATGGTGTCGGGGTCAGAGCTGAGGGGGAGAACGGGTCGAGGCGGGGGGGGGTGGAGTAATAATTCCCATGAGGCTTTGAGGGCAGTAGCTAAGTGCTGTCATGTTGTCAGGAGGAGAGGGAGCTGCAGGAGGCGTGAGGAGTGGGTTGTACTTCCTGTTTGGGATTGAGATGCTCCTCACAGTGTTTCCTGAGCATCTATTGAGGCCTTTGGCTTATTGAAAGACAAATGTTAGACCTCATTCAGTTTCTGTCAATGAAGCGTGCAGGTTGTTACCCAGCATGCTTTGCTCTGGTCCTGGATGTGAGCCTCGGGGAGTCCTGCAGAGAAAACAACTTACAGGCATCCGGATATTTGTGTGTGTGTGTGTGTGTGTGTGTGTGTGTGTCTGTGTGTCTGTGTGTGTGTGTTTGTGTTTGTGTGTGTGTGTCGGGGGGGGCTTCTCTCGATCTAACAAGAATTTGTCCTCCTTATTTCAAGGTCGTCTGTGTAAAAGTGCAGTTCCTCTTGTCTCTTTCATCATCTCCTCTGTCCTTCTCTCCTTCCCTGCTGCCTGCTCCTGTGTTCGTGTGCCCTGATCTGTGTCTGACAGGAACACTTGGACACTGTGAATGGGTGAGACGAGAGGATGAATCACTCTCAGTGTGTGTTCTGCAGGACGTGATGAGACATGTGTGACTCTAACATGACGACTGAAGCGGAGGAAACAGCTGATTATTATATTATTATATGAATAACAATTATATTAATAATATTTATAATTATATTTTATAATAATTATATTGTGTTTCACTGTGTTTCAGTTAATGTCTGTGAGGGACAGAACAGCCCAACCCCACCAGAAGCAACCGGAGAACATAAATGATAAAACAGCCACAGACTCTGAACAGCAGGAACAGAACGATATGTGTGTGGTTTCACTGAAGTGTGCGGCTGTGATCGACTGTGTTTGCCCGGACTGAACAGACTGAACAAACAGGGGGGCATTTCTAGAGACTCATCCAACCAGGTCATGATCCAGACAAACATGTTAAATAGTTTAAATACTTAAAACTGGTTTAGCTCAGTTGGTGGAGTGGGCGCCCCGTACACAGAGGCTGCAGTCCTCGACACACTGATCGCAGGTTCCACTCCTAGTCTGCCGATCATTCCCCACATTTCCTCTCTCTTCAGCTATCAATAAAGGCAACGCAGCTGACTCTGCCACTGTGCTTCACCTCCACATCTCTGCAGGAGCTCCACACACAGATGAACACACCTGAAGATGTTGCTTTCAGCTCAGGTGGATCCTCTCCTGTTGGTCATGTGTTTGTTGGTCCCTGATGTCTCTTTAGTGTGTAGTGTGTGTAGTGTGTAGTTTATAGTTTAGACTCTTTGTTCATGTCTGAGGGTCTGACGGCCTGCCAGTTACAGCAGTTAATAATAATTTGGACTGTGGGAGGAACCTGGAGTACCCAAAGGGAACCCGAGCATGCACGGGGAGAACATGCAAACTCCAGATAGAAAGGCCCATGATGTCTGAACAGGGATTTGAACCAGGAACCTTCTAGCTGTGACGCTACAGCACTAACCAGTGCACCACTGTGCTGCCCTATTCAGTATATATTAAGTATAAGCATAAATTAGGAAGTATATATTTAGTATATATTTATTAGATCAAATAATCAATCAGATTGTATTTGTATAGCACCAAATCATAACCAAAGTTATCTCAGACACTTTACAGACAGAGCAGGGCTCGACCGACTCTTTGGTGTTTAGAGAGAGACCGACATGAATCAGCAGCTCTGAGCAACATTCAGCACAGAGACTGAAAAACGTCCTTTAACAGGCAGAAACCTCGAGCAGAACCAGACTCATGCTGAACATCTGAAGAGACTGGACGGGCCGAGAGAGGGAGAGAGAGAGAGAGAGAGAGAGAGAGAGAGGGAGAAGCAGGATAGAGACAGGCAGACAGAGCAACAACAACAACAACAACAACAACATATGTCCTTGTTACATCAACAACAACAGATCATGACATACTTACAGACATACTTATGGTTATGATGCCAATAATAGTGGTACTCAAGTGTAAAGATTAGCAAGAGAAGCATAGTTATGATAACAGGCTTATAATAGTAATTGTAACAGTTGAAGTCAACAGGTCTACTATTAGCATTAGCAGCAACAATAATGATACTATGGGGAAGGCTGATGTTAGTAGTTGTTACAGGTGGTCTGCAGCAACGATCCCCAGGAACCTACGAGACAAGGGAGCACAAGAAGTCCCGGGAAGATATATGGTTAGTAACGTTAATACATTTAGACGTTAATAAGGTTAGTAACGGACAAGAAGATTCAGAGTCAATAAGATGCACTAAAATAAGAGAGAGAGAGAGAGACAGACAGAGAGACACAGAGTCTAGAGAGCAGTCTGAACCTATAGCAGCATAACTCTGGGCTGGTCCCAGTCTGAGCCAGGCCTAACTATAAGCTTTATCAAAGGAAGAAGGTGGAACTCTTAAAAGAAGAGAGGGTGTCTGCCTCCCGGAACCCGACCCGTAGATTGTTCCAGAGGAGGGGAGCCTGATGATTGAAGGCTCTACCTACCACACTACTGTTAGAGACTTCAGGTACCACAAGATAAGTATATATTCATTCATGTATGTTAATAGTTGTTAAAGGTGGTTTCCTGGTTGAGGATAATGATGCTCTCATGAACACCTGTTGCTCCACCTGTCTTGATTCAAAGCAGCACACGCTGTTTAAACTGTGGTCACTGAACAGCAGATAGTGTTTGTTCTGGGGGTTAGGGTTAGGTGTCGGTCAGGTATAATAAAGTGGAATTCCCCTTTAATTCATTGTCTTGGTAAGAGCCTAATCAGATATATGAAGAATTTCAGCTGTGTGTATATTTAATGTATTATGTAGAACTTTTTTAAAGAAGGCTGATATGAGAGCTCAAATATGTAAAACATGCTGCTTAGTGTTAGCATGACTGATGTTTAATAATCTCATACACTGTTTAAACTCCTACAGACTGTGACAAGCCCCTGACATGCTGACAGCACAGAAAAAATAAAACAGTGATGGTGTCTCATTACCTAGGGACTTCACGAGACTGGATAACATCAATTACGGCCCGTTTAATTCAAAGATAACTGATTTACAAAGATGGAACGTTATTCCCTTTTTAAGTTTAAGCTCCCGGATAGAGTCAATCAGGATGAATATTCTTCCACGGATGCTGTACCTTTTTCAGTGTTTGCCAGTGAAAATACCATCTAAGCAGTTCTTAGAATGGGACAGATTAATAGCGAGGTATCTATGGCAAGGGAAAAGGGCCAGAATTAAATTTAAAACGCTGCAATTAAGAAAAGAAAAGGGTGGAATGGGCCATCCCTGCTTACAGGAATACTATCATGCAGCCCAATTGAGACCTTTAATCTGCCTGTGTTCACCAACATGCACTGCAGCATGGAAGGAAATAGAAGGAACGATGATAAAGGGAATCCCAATAACAGCTCTACTAAGTGACAACAAACTACAAGAAGAACAGGAGATCCCAGAAGACTCTAGGGCAGCTTCCTGAAGTCCTGACAGGAAATAGTCAAAATTTGCAGATTAAAAGACACATCTAAAATTATAAGGTGGTGTGCCTATGATTCAGACTTTACACCAAATAAAATCGATGGCAGATTTAAGACATGTATCACAAAAGGTTTAACTACCTATTATTCATTTGTCCACAAAGGGGTATTTCAGAGTTTTGAAGCCCAACAGAAGGATCACGGTCTGGGAAGAGATGATTTTTTTAGGTACCTGTGAATGAGACATTATTTTAACAAAAATATTAAAGAGGCGTTAGGACAAGATGAGTCAGGGTTCATGGAGGTATTTTTTATCATTAACTAAGTCCAGACCATGCAACAAAATTATCTCCAAATTATATAATGCCATACAATTATCCAATAGAGAATACAGAATACATAAAGAGGAAATGGGAAAAGGAAATAAGGGTAATGATAACACAGGAGAGCTGGATGAAAATATGTCAACTACAATGGTTCTCAACCGGGTCAAACACATGGCGGGAGTTCTGCTGGAAAAATATAACAAGATTTTGTATCACACCCACTCAAAAACGACATCAAGGCAGCGGGGACGCTTGTTGGAGACTCTGTGGGTCTAATGGAGCCAACCACTTCCATATTTTTTGGGACTGCCAAGCAATCAGATCTTACTGGGAAGAGATCCACAAACATATGAACATTCCATTAAAATGTGAAACTATGTTTTTGGGCAACATATTGTTTGAAACATGGACCATAAAAGACAAAAAACTGCTGTCTATACTGTTGGCAGCTAGTAAGAAATGTGTCACGAGGAAATGGTTAAAAGTGGAACCTCCCACCATTGACGAGTGGATTGAAAGTGTCTTTGAGATTTATGTTATGGAGAAGATTTATTTTTCCCTCAAAGTTGAGAAAGAAAAATGTTATAAGATCTGGACCAAATGGACTGAGAATGTAAAACCAATCAGATCTGATTTGATTATACTGGTGCTTTGTGTGAACCTTCCCTCTTTTTTTTATGTGATGTACTGATTGTATGAAGGGGTGCGCTCCCCGTTTCTGTTCCTTGTTGTTATTGTTCCTACCTGGAATAATTTAGGTCCGTGTAAGAAAACTCCAGAAGGGCAGTATGAACAAAATCACCCAAACTTTCTACATCCATCCTCTCCTACGTCGTTGACAAACTAAGGCTGTAATTGATGTATGTGATGGAAATGTGCCTTTCTAAATAAAAAGAGAATTTAAAAAGGAAAAAAACAGTGATAGTACGATAATATTTAGGATGTTGCTGATGATTAGGATATTCATAATGACGCCGTTGTTGATCTTGTTGACGATGATAAAATAAAATAAAAAATCTGCTGTTATACTCCCTATGTGTGTCTGCACTGCATGTGAGCACTGCATGTGAGCACTGCATCTGAGCACCGCCTCTGTGCACTGCCTCTGTGCACTGCCTCTGAGCACTGCATCTGTTGGCACTTACTCACTTTGTTCCCTCCTGTCCTGATCCTTGCTTGTGTTGTATTAAATCTCATTTTGGACAAAAGCGTCTGCTAAATGAAATTGTAACATTTTCAGTGTATCTCTAACAATCAGAAACACACAGTGTTCAGGTTAGGCAGTCTGCAGCAGAATGTGTGAAGCAGACAATGTGTAGAACATTGTGCTGAGTGTCCTGGAGGTGTTCTGTCTACAGACTGCCATTAACAGTAGAAAGGTCAACAGAGTCTCCTCAGACTGTCATTAAGGATCAGCTGAAAGAGGTGAAGAGGAGCAAAGAGGAGACATAGAGAGGGAGACAAAGAGGAGACATAGAGAGAAACAGACAGGTTTATAAAGTCAGAGTGTGTAGATTGCGACCTTCAGACTGAAGGAGCAGAAACTATCTGGAGACAGAGCTTTAACACTCGAAGGCTGATCAATACTATTCTCTGAAGCCCCTTTCAGACATGTCCCTCACAGCCGGAGATTTTCCTTCAGAGGGGTTTTTAGTTAAAATAAAATCTGCTCAGTTTATATTTATATTGTGTTTTATTAAACCAGGTTAAAAATATATTTTCTGCAGACTGTTATAATAACATCTTCACAGTCTATAAAACAGTCTAATGCTCACAATCACCGAGGCCTAAAATAAAACATGTGGATGGTTCAAATCTGTGAATCATGTTTGATGTTAAAACCTTTTTATTAAAGCTGAATTATTCATCGTGTAATTCAAATGTTTATTATCTGACTGAAGCAGGAGGAAGTTTATAACAGCACAAACAGGCTGAAATGAATATAAATTCTGATAGAAGCATTATTATTATTATTATTATTGAGTTATATTATTTCAGACTGAGTGACGTCTTTACCTCTGACGGGGCGAACAAGACGTCCTGTTTCTTTAAATCATCTGTTTAATGTTTTAAGGATCTTTTGTGTTTAAACACAAACTTTTTAATCAATTGATCAATTTATTGATTAATTTATTGATTCAATAATCGATAGATTGATTGATTGATGGATGACTGATAGATGTATTGATTGATTAATTGGTTGATTAATCATTGACTAATTGATTGATTGATTGTGAATTGATTGATTGATTTACAGATGCTGCAGATGCAGAGAGGCTGTTTACATCCTTTCACGACACAGTTTTAAAGCCCCTGTAAACCCAAAATTACAAGATCCTTCTGACTGTGTAATTTAGCGTCTTATGTACAAACTAATAAACATCTTAAAAGTTTTAGAAATTAGTTTTAATCCAAACTCGAGTTATTGCCATTCCTTCTTTGTTAACTTCCCTGACGCTGGGGTTAAACTGGGCGTGGTTATGTTTGATATTTATCACGTCATAAATTTCCTTGAACCAATCAACCTGAGCTAACTGAGCTAGCTGAGTCTGAGCTAACTCCTGTCCACACACTCTGAACATCTCTGCACATACCTGCTGCAGTTACCTAACGATCGCCTTTTTCCCATCATGCCTGTGTGCTGTCCCCGGTGCAAATCCACCATTTGAGATGACAACGTGTCATTCTTTTATTTTGTAAATGCAGCGGACTTGGAGAAACAGCAGTGTTTCCGCCACATACATGTAGTGAATTGTTGCAGCCGCTGCTTCATAAGTCTTAATTGAACGACTCTTTGGAGATTTCCGCTGCAAATCAACGATCGTCCATCCTCTCCTCATCGAGGAAGAGCACTGAAACAGTGAACTCGTGAAGTCTTGGCAACCACATAAACAACAGCGGGACCAGTTTACATGTAACGGCAAAAGAGGGTCCGCTCCGCATCGCTGACATCGGCATACATGTGCAGTTCTAACACGCAGTGTAAACGATCCACGTGCCTCTATCAGCTGTGCGCTCAGTATCACACGTTCAGCTCCCTGGTGATCTCCCTCCAGCGAGCTGCACAATATCATTCTGAATGAGGAGATATTGTCTGTCTAACTCTGTACGTCCCTACTGTAAACTCATTGATTGTCGTGGTTTATAAAGCTTATAAAAGGTGATGTCATTTGGTAGCGATCGATCGTTTTGATCGCTACGTCATTAATAACGTCCCTCGTGCACACGCGGCTCACGCGCTGTGAGAACTGAATTGCGAAAGAAGATATGTAACTTTTGTGACTTAATGAAACAGACTGCTGATGAAGACAGTCAAGATATGATGTGTACATGCGCACATACCTGGGTGGTACAACAAACCCTCTACCCTGCTGCTGAAAGTCCTAGAGGAAACACTGCTTTCCCATGCGCCATTGTTGTGTTGACAGTTGCCATGAGAACGCGGACAGGCAGAGCCCGGCAGGTGTCAATCAACACGGGATCTGCCACGCCTACACAGAGAAATGGTCTGAACAGCCTAATCAGCTGTTTTTCAAGAAGGTTTTTCTCGTGGTTCTCAACATTTATTTTCACTCAGATTTTTGTGGATGCTTTATGACACACTCAGCTCTGATATCTGCACTTTTGCTATTTCAAGCCGAGTTTCCAGGGAAACATCTACAAGGTACAAAGTCTTCTCTGTTTTAACCTTTTCCTTTCTGACGTCACTTTAAGAAAAACTTCAGATTTCATCAAGAGTAGACTGACCTACTTTTAAATGTCCAACCATCCATCATCCATCAATCAATCCATTATCCATCATTTATCCGTCCATCATCCATCCATCCATCATTCATCAATCATCCATCAATCAATCAATACATCCATTATCATGTTCCATCAATCCATCCATCATTTATCCATCCATCGTCCATCCATCCATCATTCATCCATCATCCATCAATCAATCCATACATCCATTATCATTATCCATCAATCCATCCATCATTTATCCGTCCATCATCCATCCATCCATCATTCATCTATCCATCATGCATCCTTCCACATCCACCAATCAATGTCGATTAGAATTCATCAGCAGTCTCATGATGAGGCTGCAGCATGAGGAGGCACAAACTCCTCCTCATCCAAGGAAGAGATCGAAGTTTAATAAACCAGAGAGTCATCCAGGATACTGTGAGAAGTATTGATGCGTCTCTATCAGAGCTACAGAATGTTAAACTGCGGAGAGAGGAGGAGGAGGAGGAAGAGGGAGGGGTGGAGGAGAAGGGGAAGGAGGACAAGGAAGAAGACAGAGACACAAAGACATAAAGAAGGAAACGGGAGGTTGATGTTTAATGAACACTCAGAAGTACATTTATTTATTACATCACATTTTAATTAATGAGGACGAAACTTCGACGTGATGAACAGCTGATGTTGAATGTCCAGGACCTGGTCATAATGTTAGCAGGCTGATGTTAGCATGCAGCTAACTGTGAGTCTGTACACAGAGCTGCAGAATCTTGTTATTTGATCAAATGTGTAGTTTAAATGAGAAAAGAAAGATTCAGACTAACTGAAGGAAAATCAGTAATCCTCTGTCTGCTTCATGTTCAGGCTGCAGTTTAAAATCAGTCTTCTAACAATAACACAGAAATCTCTCTGCAGTCGATCCTCTGCTGGAAGTCACGTTTCCAGTTTTTTATCCACTCAGTCTCCTGCATTCTCATTTTCTGTGTGTGCTGCATTAGCTTCATTCTGCAGGGAACAGGCAGTCCTAGAGTCATACAGAAATAATAATCAATCAGTGAGCGAGCTGCCACAAAGAGCGCTAGTCCTGAATCCAGATAAGGCGCTTCACATTCAGCGCTGCACTCGCTGCACATTGACTGCATGGTGAGGTCTGAACACAGGAGAGACGGGCAGCACACTCTGCAGCTGCTACTCACACAATGATGGTTTCACAAAAAGAAGCAGCAGATATATTCGTATACATCTGATATATTTGCACATATATGTGTGAGGTGTTCATGGAGCTGAATGCTAATGCAGCACAGTGTTTCTGGCAGAGGTTACAGTGCTGTGTTCATCATTCATTGGTGTTCATTTTCCTCTGCAGTCCACACTGTCATCATCCTGCTGAATCTTCATTTCTGTTCTGATGGAGGCAGAGAAACAGACTCACCAGGCTGCAGACACATCTGAAGGCACAAATTCAGCCTCATCACAGCTGCATAGTATTTCATCTGGTTTCAGCTTTTGTGTTCCTGTAAGAGTCAAAATGTATAATATGACAATCATTTGAAGGAGTTGTTTTGACAGATATGAGAATTTCACTTTCTTGCTTCCTGTGCATCTGTGATGTGTAGGCTAGATGGAGCTAGAGTTTTAGAATGACAGTGTGAGTGAGTAGTTTGGAAGCCTCCAACTTTTGACTGTCATCTTTAGTTTAAGTTTATATATCCATAAGTAAAAAGGAAGAAATGCTGTGACACACGACGAATGTTAAAAGTTACAAACTGATTCTGCTGAATGATGAAAGACCCCGGACTTCATTCTAGCACACCTGTGGATAAAAGACTAGTGCAGAGGGTCCCAAACTTTTTCTGCAGGCCCCCCTCACAGGGATGTTGTTGAAAGAGGGAGACTTAATTTTGCTGCCTGTCGCTTCATCAATCACAGGTGAAGCCACTGAGGCTCTTATTAATTCCTCAGCTGTAGTGTGCAGCTTTTTACATGAAGCAGCTCTGTAAGCTCATTGTGAGAAGGCAGGAATGTGCAGGATAGGTATTTAGGAAAAGTCAGGGCAGGAGGAATCGTATCACACATGATGACTATAAAAAGCTACTTTGAGGCACACATGACTGTGGTCTCTTGATTACTCACCGTTGTACAGGTGAAGTCGAGGGACAGATCTAGTAGTTGTGATGTATAGAATCATCGTTGCTGCTATCATTATCATTATTGTTGCTGCTAATGCTAATAGTAGACCTGTTTGACTTCAACTGTTACAATTACGATTACCTCAGCCTTTATCATTACTCTGCTTCTCTCGCTTATTTATTTATTAATTAATTAATTCATTTATTTAGCTAATCTTCACCCTAGTCTACCACTATTATTGGCATTGTAACCATAAGTATGTGTCTGTTGTTGTTGTAACAAGAACATATGTTGTTGTTGCTCTGTCTGCCTATCTCTAACCCTGGACACATCACTGTTAGAGAACGTGTGTGCAGCCCGGACATCGAACTGTTAGCTGTGAGTCTCTGTCCATATTATTGGCCCAGAGAGTTTTCCCAGGCCATCGTCTTTGTTGTTTACATTCTTCCTGCGGCTGATGCGTCGCGGGCTGCTGACGTCATCAACTCGGCGACAGCGAGATTACAGATCCTGCACCCTAACGCCTTCATAGCGATCTCTGGGGATTTTAACATTGACATCGACCCCGCCCACTTTCAAACAGTTTGTGGACTGTAAGACCAGAGACAGTAAAACACTGAACCTGCTGTATGCTGATGTTACAGAAGCTCCACTGCTCTCCCTCCCCTGGGCAGATCGGATCACAACCTAGTGCACCTTAAGCCCCTTTACATACCTGCTGTGTGTGTGTCAGCGTCAGCCTGTGACCACCAGACCTGTACGAAGGTGGTCAAAGGAAGCCGAAGAGACTCTACAGGGCTGTTTATGTCACACCGCGGTCACTTGCCCTTCCTCATGTGTCACCGGTCTGATTGTCTCCCCTGATCCCTGATTGTTTCCACCTGTTCCCCATTTCCCTCATGTGCTTATAGTCTGCGTCTCCCCTTTGTCTTTTGCCAAAGTGTTTCGTCCTTGTCCGTGCACCCAAGCCCTTATCCACAGTCATAGTCGATTTTGTCAAGAGTTTTTTGCTACGCCACGTAAGTTGTTTTCTGTTTCCTCCTTTGAGAGTGATTTTTCGTTTGTTAAAGTTTTCTAGTTTAGCGTCGATTTTGTGTTATTTTGTAAACTGTTTTCTTTCCTCCCTTTTGGAGCGATTTTGTGTTTAATAAGTATTAGATAGTTGTAGAGCCTCCTGTTTAGGTGAGCCTTTTTCTTTTGTCCTGTTGATCAGTAGTTTTGGTTTTCCTCCTTCAGGAGCGTTTTGATTTTTAGTCTAGCTTTTGTTTTCCTCCTTCGGGAGCGTTTTGATTTTTAGTCTAGCTTTTGTTTTCCTCCTTCGGGAGCGTTTTGATTTTTAGTCTAGCTTTTGTTTTCCTCCTTCGGGAGCGTTTTGATTTTTAGTTTAGCTTTTGTTTTCCTCCTTCGGGAGTGATTTATGTTTTAGGATCTTCCCTGTTTCTAGTGTGTTTTTTGTCTCTCCTTTTATTGGAGATTTTCCTTATTAGGAAGTTTATCGTCCGCGAGTTATCTTGCCAGGACTTAGTTATTAAGGGAGTTTTTTTTCATAGCCCAATTGTTTTGTCACTCTTCAAAGAGGATCGGAAATCAATAAAGTGTGCTTGTACGTGATATCCTCTGCATCTGAGTCCTCATTTTAGTCCAGGCCTGACAGTTTAGAGGCAACTGACTGGGATGTTTTCTGTGATGCTCATATGGAGGACATAAATGGACTCACAGACACCATAACTGATTATGTACATTTTTGTACGGACAATCTCATCCCCAACAAAACTGTGCGCTGTTTGCTAATAATAAAACCTGTCTGTGACGCTGCAGATGGTCTGAGTGTCTGTGACGCTGCAGATGGTCTGAGTGTCTGTGACGCTGCAGATGGTCTGAGTGTCTGTGACGCTGCAGATGGTCTGAGTGTCTGTGACGCTGCAGATGATATGATGATGACAGAAAATATTTCACTGCAGTGTTTTTTTTTGTACCTGAACTTTATTTAAACCTTTTATTTAAACAGTCTTTCACAGAGACTTCCACTGCTGTCAGACTGGGAGTTAAAGAGTTAAATGTCTTTCTCTGGACGTAGAGAAGATTTCAAAGTCAGTGTGCTGCTGATGGAAGACACTATTTCTGTTGCTTTCTGCTGGTTGAACTGTGACATCTGGAGTAACTTGTTTCTGTAACAGGTAGAGGTGAGTTCAGGTGAGATAAGGTGTGTTCAGCTATGTCTCACTTATTTCTACCTGGGATCATGACTCTTCCAACCCATTCTGCCTCACCCTCCTCTTCGCCCTAACCCAACCACCCCCGCCCCACACGAACACACGCACACAAACACACACACACACACAAACACACGCACACAAACACACACACACACACACACACAAACACACGCACACAAACACACACACACAAACACACGCACACAAACACACACACACACACAAACACACGCACACAAACACACACACACAAACATACGCACACACACACACACACACACACACACACACACACAAACACACGCACACAAACACACACACACAAACATACGCACACACACACACACACTCACACAAACACACGCAGTCTCCCCCTCCTCCTAACCACCCCCCCATGCTGTGCCCTTGAGAGTCCATGATCTCATCTGGAAGACAAAACCATCGGACTGGAAAGGACGACCGACAGAGGAACACAGAGGAGGAAACCAAATCTCATTGTGGTGTGAAATAGGAAGACCTCCCCCCAATTTACTGCCTGGCATCTGATCTGTGTGCTGATTTACAGCCAGCTCACACACACACACACACACAAACACACACACACTCTCTCTCTGTGTCCATGTCCTGTTATGATCTGCAGCACAGACTGTTCAGTGTGTGTGATAGAGAGAGAGGCAGACAGACGTCTTCAGTCGATGTGTGTGTTAAACTCTGAGCTGCACAAATCGTTAATCTCTGTTTATCTTAAACTGACTTCACTCGTTTGTAAAACACAAGACTGGAAAGTCTGGCTTCCTGCTGCGGTATGCTGACGATGATGAACACATTTTATTGTGATCTAATCTCAATAAATAAGTGAATGGTGTAGATAGTATATATAGTTTATTATTATTATCATTATTATTTTATCATTATCTATTGTTTGTATTTTCTGTATAATCTTAACTTATCTTGTCTTCTCTGGCCGCCAATGATGATGGATTTTGCGCCACAGCCTCATGCAAACTTCTCGCCCAAGATTATTTTTTTCGGCTAATGCAAATATGCTAATATCACAAAAACAAGACCATTGACAACATCAACCAGATATGTTATTAAAAAATTGATCTGAGGTGAAGACAGAGACAGGAACACAGGAGGAAGGAGCCGACTACGGAGCTCAAAGTGGGAAAATTAACCAAAAAACAGACGAGGCCAAGAAACACAAGCCTTTAACCTGTTAAAATACCACGATAAAGCAATGAAATCATAGAAGACGAGAAAATAAGTATAAAAGTTCCTAAAATAATGATCCAATGAAGACGGATTACTGCTGACCTACAAACCTCTCTGTTTCTTGGTTTCTGAAAGGGTTCATTCTGCTGTGATGTCTGACTTCATGTTGTCTGTTTAATGTGTTGAAAACATCACAGTGACGCATGTCTGCGAATCACAGTCATTTCTTTAACAGGCTGCACTCCGTCTGATCTTATTATCTCAGTTTGTTTCAGGAATTCATTCTGGTTCAGGGTGTTAAGAGCAAGATCTGTGAAACCGTCTGTGGTCGTCTGACACACTTTACACCATCACAATCAGCTGAGGACAGACTGTCCCATCTAAACTTGCACTGATGCTCTGATTCAGGAAAGTTTTACACTCACACCTACTTCCTGTTGTTCGGTTCATCGTGCAGCGAGTCGTCATTCAGGAAGAAGGAAACTCTTCTTCATGCAGCTGCAGCTTCAGTGATTCACGCTCCAATGGGACGATACGAACTCGAAAGCTCAGTGATTCAGCAAAACTCACTTTGTTCACAAGTGACAGCTGGATGTAAACAGAACGAGGAAGAGTGGAGCGTGAAGCGTGAAGAGTGAAGAGTGAAGTGTGAAGAGTGAAGTGTGCAGAGTGAAGAGTGAAGAGTGAAGAGTGCAGAGTGAAGAGTGGAGCGTGAAGAGTGAAGCGTGAAGAGTGAAGCGTGAAGTGTGAAGCGTGAAGTGTGCAGAGTGAAGAGTGAAGTGTGAAGAGTGAAGAGTGCAGAGTGAAGTGTGAATAGTGAAGAGTGCAGAGTGAAGAGTGAAGTGTGAAGAGTGAAGAGTGAAGTGTGCAGAGTGAAGAGTGAAGTGTGCAGAGTGAAGAGTAAAGTGTGCAGAGTGAAGAGTGAAGTGTGAAGTGTGAAGAGTGCAGAGTGAAGAGTAAAGTGTGAAGAGTGAAGTGTGCAGAGTGAAGAGTGAAGAGTGCAGAGTGAAGTGTGAATAGTGAAGAGTGCAGAGTGCAGAGTGAAGAGTGAAGAGTGAAGTGTGCAGAGTGAAGAGTAAAGTGTGCAGAGTGAAGCGTGAAGCGTGAAGCGTGCAGAGTGAAGCGTGAAGCGTGAAGCGTGAAGAGTGCAGAGTGAAGAGTGAAGAGTGCAGAGTGAAGCGTGAAGCGTGAAGCGTGCAGCGTGAAGCGTGCAGCGTGAAGCGTGCAGCGTGAAGAGTGACAGGATGAAAAGGTGAATTCAGAGGCGACAAGCAGCGAGAGGAAAACTCCAGTGGGGAGAGAAGAGGACGTCTGAGTGTCACACTCACTACACAACAAACACACACTCACTACACAACAAACACACACTCACTAAACAACAAACACACACACACTCACTACACAACACACACACACACTACACAACAAACACACTACACAACACAACAAACACACACACTCACTACACAACAAACACACACTCACTAAACAACAAACACACACTCACTACACAACACACACACACACTACACAACAAACACACACACTCACTACACAACACACACACACACTCACTACACAACAAACGCACACTCACTACACACACAGGAGCTCCATCTGTTGAGAGCTGCAGTGATGGGTCAGTCGCCTGCTCTCCTACCATCCTCCGGTTAGTGTCAGTTGCCTGCTCTCCTACCATCCTCCTCGGTCACACTCAGCCGGCCTCTCTCTGGTGTTTTAAGCTCTCGTCCTCCAGAGGCTCTGACATCACTGCGCTGATGCCTCCAGCAGCCGGAGGTGAAGATCTTGTTTTCATTTTCATAGCACTCAGCGAAGCCTGCGTAGTATCTCAACACCCTCAATAAAATCAACTCTCTTGCATAATCACCCTGACCCCCAGTCAGTTAGCTTCCTCATACAATGTTTTACGCATAGCTTCCACCCAGAACTACAGGTTAAGCCTGATTCAGTTTGCAGTCGGTTACATCTGAGCCAGACAACTGACGGCTCCTGGACAAAGTCAAAGTCAAAAGTCCTACACAACCATTGATCCAACATCTCCCTCATCTCCTTACAGGCCAGGGAGCCTGTTTATCCAGAGCAGACATCGTCAGCGTCCGTCCAGTCCACCCTGACTCCTGGCACATTTTCAGCATCCTTTGGAAGGTCCTTGACTCCTAATATGAAGCTGTGTGATGCTCACCAACTTAGGAGAGAACGGAGAGGGTGCGAGATGGCACCGTGCCAACAGAGCAAACTGTTGGCGGTGCGCACAGTGCAGGTAGGCTGCCTGTGCATATGGTTCTCACTGAAACAGCAGGCCCGACCCATCATGCAAAATCAAGAATATCTGGACTGTTTTCTGACCTTAGTCAACATGGAAATGCTGAAACACATCAGAGATGCTCAAATTGATCACAATGCGTTGCTTTTTCACGATGAAATTATTTCAGGTCTTTTCTGCATTCCGCTGTTTACAACTCAGAACAGCGTATGGCAAGCAATCCCAAAGTCATTAATGTCGTTGGTTTGGATATTGCTTTTTGCCTCTGAACCTTATCGAGAGACCTTCACGAGTACGGACCACACCATCAGTGCGATACATTTGGACCATTTATCATTACAATGGAATGTGAAACTATCTGGCCATGAGGTTAATAATGATAAATGAAGATGGCTGCAGTGTGGCGAAGGCTTCGTTGGGGATCAGCAGCAGCTTCCGGGCTGGTGGACCCTAAAGGAAAGAGGAGTGATATAACTGGCGGGGGGGACAGGTGAGAAGTGCGGTAATGCTTATTCAGGCACATGACAGGAAATGCATGCTTGAGGTGTGGTCCAGCTCCTGAACTTCAGCTAAAAACTTTATCTAAAATATCATAAAAGACAGAGAGACCGAGAGAGTGAGCGTGTGAGAGAGAGAGAGAGACAGAGAGAGAGAGTGCACCGGGGGAAAATGGACTTCAGTTTTCACACAATGTGGTCATTGAGACATCTTTTTTGATTATTTCTTAGACATTAAAATAACACTTTTTACTCTGCATAGCATCCCAGGTGCAACCTGTTGTTAGATCATCTATTTTTGTCTCATGTTTGAACTGTTTTTTTCATAATATTCTGAAATCATTGTATTTTTGTATTTTCCATCTCTTGTTGTGTATTTGAGAAATGTGTCCTCACATTGAGTATGCCAAGGTCGTCTGGTGTTTTTATTTATCTGCTGTTCAGGTCTTTAACACGCATGATTTAATTTGACTAATTGAGGAGACGAGGTGGATGTGGTAATGGTGTTAATGGTGTTAATGGCTGATTATCATTCAGCAGAAGTAAAACCCTTCACTGATATGGTTCCTCACAGCGGTGCAGATATTCACTGTGTCTCAGTTTAGTCTTTAGCTGTCAGTCAGAGTTTAAAATAAAGATAGAGGAGAACATTACGGAGACATCAAAGTGGTACAAAGTGCCTCCATCAGTCACCGAGCGGCACGCTGAACAAACCGACCGCCAGCAAAGACAACGAGAGAGAGACGGACGACGTGTCATCACAGCGATCAATCCCAGAATCCAATAAGGAGCAGCGCGCCCTGAGTGTCGACCGAAAGGTTTGTGTCACCATGACTGAGAACATTTATTTCTGTCACGGCTCTTTATATCACAGTCTGAGGCCTTTGAAACAGTCTCAAGTTATTTTAATCTGTGTGGTGTAATATTCATAAACATCACAACATAATAACATAAGAAAGGTTGTAATGATCCTGATCCACATCAGGTGTAATGCCTTTAACCACAGTTCAATCCTTGGGACCTTGTAATGAAATATCATATATGTGGACTGGGTTCATCTATACCAGGGGTCGGCAACCTTAGGCATGTGTGCCACCATTGGCACGTGGGAGCTTAACCAATGGCATGTTGGCAAGTCTGCAAAAAAAAAACAACTTTGTGAAATATTGAAATGCCATCTCATCTGCGGCCTGTTATTAACTGTAGTCTGATTTATTTTTTTTCCTGATTTTCTTAAATGCAATGCAGGTGGGAAGAAATGTAACGCCGCTGATGTGGGCTCGGTGGAGGATGACGGGCCTGCTCACTATGAAAGCTAAAGTAGCCGTTCGGGCATTCCAGCCCTTGTGGATAGAAAAGTTGGGTTTTGTGTTTCAGAAGGAACGTGCTGTGAACTTAGAGGACGTGATGGTGTTGCATCGGCTGCCATCTCTTTGTTGTTCACCTGTCGCTTCCAGGTCGCTGTCTTGCATGCGCAACTCTCAGCAGAGATAGTAAGGATGCGAGATGGCTTATCACTCAGCAATTCAGCTCCTCATAACTATGTTGTGTCCACGCACAGCATGAAAAACATGCGCAACAGTCTTCTAACCCTGCAATCGTTTGACAACTGACCAATCAGGAGCTTGTGTGCAACTTAAAGTGACTTAGTACGACCCCCAGATGATGGAACTCTGCAAGAACATCTCAGATGTGGATGTTTTCATAAGGATGGCAGCATTGTTGTGTAGTGCTCATATCTCTGTTTGTTACACCTAATTCTCCTTGTAAATGAGGGTCTTTGAGAGCAGTCGAAACTGTAACTGCACAATTTGGAGCCTTGGAAGGTAAAACAAAAGTTCATTGCTGATGAACATGAGTCATGATTTTAGCTCAGGTAAGGATGTTTTCATAAGGATGGCAACGTTTTTATTAGTGTTAATATTTCCTGCCTTTGAGTGTTTTCCCGCCTGTTTGATTATGTGGCCTGCCCATATTGTTTTCACCTGCTCCCTTGATTGTCTCAGCTGTGGCCGATTAGTCTCACCTCCCCAGTGTATTTAGGCTTTGGGTCTTTCTCATTACATAAATGTGCGAATCCTCTTCTCAGCGCGGATCGACAGAAAATGTAACTTTTTAATGCGCCGTGATGGCGAAATATATTGTCACACATTACAACTATATAACTAGATACAGGATCATTTCATTACAACGTCTTGTGGTATCACACAAAGCAGCAGGAGGCTTTTATTTTTCTATTTATTTACTTTACACTGAAATCAATAAACTTGCAGCTCTGCTGGATTTTTGTGCAGACAACAAAAATGCAACTAAATAAAAAAGAATCAGTAATCATGATAACACTGATCTGTACATAAAGACGATAACAAGGATTAACAGAAGTGATACCACTTATATTCGGCCGTCCGTCTATAAAAGATACTTCAGGGTTTCAAATTGGAAAGAAGCGTTTCTGTGAACATTCCTAAAGATCGGTGTGACAGCTGGTACAACTGAGCAGCATGTCATCAGTAAAATATGTCGTCTAACGGTGACACTATTGACCCGAGAATTTCTCATTTGGAAAATTTGCCTCCTCTGTCCTCACGTTTCTTTCTTGCGTCTCTCATTTAATTCGTTGCTGGGAGGAGCTGAGACTCGAGGAAACAACGCCAGTGAGGGAAGCAGGATGCACAAATTTATGTGATGAGAAAGACCCTTGTCTTCCTATGTCCCTGTGCTGGTTCATCATCGTCGTTGTCTGGATCACCCTGTTTCCTCGTGGCTCCTCATGTGTTTTTATTGATTATGTGATTATTGTTTTGCTTGGATCCCACAGTAAGACTTTTTGTTCTGCCTTTTGGTTTCCCGTTTTGTTGGGATTTAAGATTTTGATTTGATTTGGCTTTCTTTATAGTTGGCTAGGACTAGGTTGCTAACTAAGCTAGCTAACCTTTACTTACTAACATTACTGTATGTATTGTATGTGTGTGTGCATGAATGTGTGCATTTATTGATATAGCCACATATAATTCATGTGCAGTTGTTATTCATCATACAATATTTCACTTAACTGAACCACAAACATATCAACATGCTACTTTGTGTTTTTGCCAAAGAATTTACCATACACATTAAGTGAAATTTCACACAGTGTATTTATTAATTAATATTATTATTGCATTTTATTAGTGTTATTTTGTCTTGCATTTTTTTGTTATCTATCACTCGTTTTACCCCTATCCTTCACCTTCACGCTGTTGTAACAAGTGAATTTCCCCCAATAGGCGATCAATAAAGTCTATCTTATCTTACTGATAGGTTTGCTTGTCATTCAAAACATTCACTTCCTTTTATGTTTCCTCGTGCAGGGTGTCATGGCTGCTAGGTAGTCAAAAACAGGTGTGGGATATGTTATAATGCAGTGCACCAACCGTAACCCTTGCACAATGTAAATGTGTGCAATTATCACAGCCAGAAACAGGTAGTTTGTCACAACTGCACACAGTGAGGAGACAAGAAGGCCAAACAGGGACTATCCCGTCAAACGCATCAGTCACACACACACACACACACACACACACACACACACACACACACACAGAATGGATGTTGACATTTTTCTATTGCTGTTTTCTTCTCTTTCAATTATTAAAGGGTCAAAATGTTTTTAAAATGATTCTAATACAGGTCATTTTTGACCCACTTATGGAAGAGTGTAGGGTCCAATCACTCGTGTATCTAAGGGTTAAAGACACAGCATTTACTGAAACTTCTCTATAAATACAAAATACCAATAACATTAAGTTTCATCCATAACAGTAATTAAACCCCGCAGCTGCAGTTGAAATCATGAAGTGTTTTTTTATTTTATTCAGGCAGTTTTAGGAAAGAGCTCCTTATACCGCCCCTGAACTCAGTGGTGTTCATTTTTATGGATGATTTCTTGGATCTCAGGGCAGCCTTTCATACTCTTCTGATCAGCATTAACCTATGGGTGGGGTAACACTGAACAAATTAATGAACACTGAATAAAGACTGAGCTCCTTGTCATCCCAGCCAGTCCCTCTATGCAACCACATCAATCAGATCAATGTCCAGCTTGGACAAACTGAACTCATTCCCACTAAGTCTGCCCGGAACCTGGGTGTCACAATTGACGACCCGCTAACCGTTAAGGTTCATGTGGACTCGATTGCTCGGTCATGTAGATTTGGCCAGTACAACAACAGGAAGATCCGTCCTTACCTTTCAGAGCATGCAACACACGCTCTCATAATATCATGCATTGATTACTGCAACTCCCTCCTGGCAGGCCTTCCTGCACGCACATTCAAACCTCTGCAGATGATCCAGAACGCAGCAGCGTGACTGATCTACAGTCAACCCAAAACAGCACATGTCACTGCACTGCTCGTATCCCTCCACTGCTCGTGTCCCTCCACTGTTCGTATCCCTCCACTGCTCGTATCCCTCCACTGTTCGTATCCCTCCACTGCTCGTATCCCTCCACTGGCTCCCAGTCGTCGCTCTCATCAAATTCAAACCCTGTCGCTCGCTTACAAACAGCAACAGAAACGTCTCCTGCCGACCTGAACGCCCTCATCCAGGTCTACACTCCGTCCCATCCACTACGCTCTGCCAATGAAAGGCGCCTGGTGCTCCCATCACAACAGGGCCCTAAGTCGCTAACTACACTCTTCTCCTCTGTCGCCCCCCGGTGATGGAACGAGCTACCAAACTCCATTCGGTCCGCAGAGTCCCTTTGACCTTTAAGAAGGAGCTAAAGACCCAGCTCTTTATGACCTCTGACCTTTATGATGTTGATGATATTGATGATGATGACATTGAGGATGTAGTTTATGTTGATTTTCATGATGATGATGACCATACTGATCTTGTTGATGTTGCTGATGATGATTATTATTATTTAAAAAAAAAAAACGCCCTATGCTCTGCCTGTCAGCACCAGTGTCCGATCAAACTTAAAGCTGTTTGTTGGCTCTCACTGACTCCGCCCCCTCCTGTCTCGATTGTTGCTTCTGTCGTTTTAACTCTCAGATGTACGTCGCTTTGGACAAAAGCATCTGCTACATGAAACTGTAACACTGTAACATTGTAAATTCAGCTGCACTGACTCCTTGATGTGCCAAAGTCATGTAAAAGCTTCACACTGGCCTGAAAGAGAAAACAAAGAGAATAAATACTGAGCCGTCTCTTCTCAAACAGCAATGATTCTCGCCAGTCAGGGAAAAACTGGATCAGGACGTGTTCGTTGTCTACATATATT
This sequence comes from Semicossyphus pulcher, assembly GCF_022749685.1. Taxonomy (NCBI): domain Eukaryota; kingdom Metazoa; phylum Chordata; class Actinopteri; order Labriformes; family Labridae; genus Semicossyphus; species Semicossyphus pulcher. The sequence continues at coordinate 30,916 of NW_027211700.1, read as the reverse complement.
TGAAACAGGGTTAGGGTTAGTCTTTGACATTGCACATGGATTAGAGTCCATCATGATGTCTTCATGTACTTGAAGGTGTAGAGAGCAGGATAGGATTTAAAAGCTTACCCTAACCCTAACCCAACCTTCCAAATATCAGAAATGCTCTCAGACCTGCCAGTCTCTGCTGAAGTTCAGCTGATAAGTCCTCAGAGAACGCTGAAGCCTTTTCTTCTTCTTCTTCTCTTACTTCCTCTCACACTCTACAGATTCATGACCGGCTCCGACACCTCGGCCTTCTCATGTGCTCGAGCCGCTCCTCTCTGCTCTCTGCTGTTTCAGCTCAGCAGGCTGATTGTTCCCTCTGGAGCAAACATTTGTCCTTACTGTCAGACATTCAGCAGGGAGAGGACATGAATCCCATCTGTCTGATACTTTCTTCTACAGAGTTTAAACAAGTAGAGTTTGTACCTGGTAAAATACACAGTTGTTATCAGTAATGAAATGTTAGTAAGTTTCTTCAGGTCAGAGACCAGGTGAAACCCTAACACTAACCCTTCAGGTGAGCTACAGGTGAGCTGAACCCCATGTAGATCATTGTGACGATGTGTGGATGAGGAGCCAAATAACACCTGGGGCCCTATTGTCCACCCGGTGCAAAGTGCCAAAGCACGCAGTGCAAGTGTCATTATATCTTCCACCCGACACAGTCGTCATTTTCACACCCAGCGCCCACGTTGTCCAAAGTCCAAAGTCTGTGGTGCAGTGTGTCTCTGCTATTTAGAGGGCGCATTATGGACATACATCGGAGAGTTTACAACACAAGTCTGCTTGTCACTCACACGGGGACACACAGCAGCGCTTTGACTCATAAGGGAAAAGCAGTGTGTGTGCAGATAGAGTGAAAACACGTTGTTTAATGGACAGACTGCAAGCTTTGGTTTCCCTCGTCTCCTTAAATCATGATACTGCTTTCGGTTTGTTACCGATCTGCTGGGAAGTGCAGGAAGACGTGGACAAGCTCACCGCTGCTTCACACACACCTGCCTCACCTCGATACACACCTGCTCCACCTCAGGGAGAGTCCTACACAATAGAGACAATACAGCCGTGTGATCCAGCAGCAACAAGAAGTAATCAAACATTTACAGCCGACCTTTCTTTCATGGTCAGCACACAGAACTTTAATAAACATCAGATCCTGTCCGTCTGGAGACTTAAATCTCTGCTGGGCAGTGGGATCGCTTCAGTGGCAGTGCTTCCTCATGTATCGTACAGTGACCAGTGTGTGTTCTGCGTGTTCAAGGACACAATGGACAGAAACAAGCTGAATATGCCGGTCTGAGTCAGTTTATATAAGAAGAAGGACTGAAATCCATCGCGTAAACAGCAACACACCTGCCTGCAGAATAGGTCTAAATCACTTAGTGCCATGTGCTTTAGACTGTACGCCTTCCGCTGTCTAAATAGGGCCCATGGACTCTTTGGATCTTTTCCTTTAACATATTTGACGGGGGTAAGAGCTTATCATGTGACGCTTCTTGATAATGAAAAAATCTAATATAAACATACAATAATATGTAACAAGAGTATAACTGGCCCAAAAACAGTTCATACAGAACCGATGTGTTTCAGTCCAGTCCAGCTATTAAATAAAACTGCACTCAGAGGTGGTGGTGGTTAAATGGTTGAATGAATCCAGATAAATTACTCAGCCGCCAGCTGCAAAAACAAAGTTTACCTTTAGGCAGAAAACAGCTCAAACACAGACAGACCTCAGCGACCCAAATCAACTGCTCAGCTCTCTGAATGTGCTTTAATGTTTTAATCAGCAGAACAAATTATTATCTGCCAGAATCAGGTCAACAAACTGTTACAAACCGCTGTCAGCTTCACTCTCTCTTTTTACCATCTTTAACCAAACCTCTGTCTTCATTTTAACTAAACCTCTGTCTGTATTTTAACTAAACCTCTGTCTTCATTTTAACTAAACCTCTGTCTTTATTTTAACCAAACCTCTGTCTTCATTTTAACTAAACCTCTGTCTGCATTTTAACTAAACCTCTGTCTTTATTTTAACCAAACCTCTGTCTTCATTTTAACTAAACCTCTGTCTTTATTTTAACCAAACCTCTGTCTTCATTTTAACTAAACCTCTGTCTTCATTTTAACTAAACCTCTGTCTTTATTTTAACCAAACCTCTGTCTGCATTTTAACTAAACCTCTGTCTTTATTTTAACCAAACCTCTGTCTGCATTTTAACTAAACCTCTGTCTTCATTTTAACTAAACCTCTGTCTTCATTTTAACTAAACCTCTGTCTTTATTTAACTAAACCTCTGTCTTCATTTTAACTAAACCTCTGTCTTTATTTAACTAAACCTCTGTCTTTATTTTAACCAAACCTCTGTCTGCATTTTAACTAAACCTCTGTCTTTATTTTAACTAAACCTCTGTCTCTCTGTCTTTATTTTAACCAAACCTCACCATTTTATCATTTTAACAAATATAAAATGATATAGTGGATGTGTTAAAAACCTCGTGCTGAACGAACGCTGAATTGATGAGTCGCCCTTAAATGTATTAGCTTCTTGCCCCCTTTACGTGTGTCGCACAGCTATCAATATTAGGTCTCCAGCTAAATTGTATGTACCATTAAACTTTTGTTTGTCATGTAGCATGAAATGTTTAACGCTGTCGCGTGTATTGTTGCTGTTAATGAATGTTACATGTGTTTAATATTCATGGTAAACGCCAATGCTAAAATGTTTATGCTAAATGTTAGCTGCACAGCAACTAGCTGTATCTAATACAGTGTGGGGCTGGATTATGCTAAATATATTGCAAATGGCTTGAATATATGACGATGTGAATATTATATTTAGTTGTTTAAATATTTATTTATCAAAGTTTATTTTTGTATTAAGATGAAATGCTGATGAGTTAAAGTAGCTTAAAGTTCTGGCCTTGTTTCATACAGGCCAGGTTTTCTTTTAACCCTTTCATGGAAAGAGATGAGTGATGGCGAGCTGGACGAACTGATACGCTGTGAGCCGCAGTCCAACAAGCCTCAAGGGAGAGGACAGCAACAATCATCAGCTGAAGTCATCCTCAACAGTTCAGCAACAACTCATCCGACTCTTACCAGTGCGGTAGGAAAGAACTCTCGGACTCTTTATTTCGTTTTTTTGGACTTTATGCCTGAAATGGTTTTTGATTTAAAAGGAGAATTATCCAATTTTTCGGCCCATCCAGTCTCTTCAGATGGCTGTTCAACATGAGTCTGGTTCTGCTCGAGGTTTCTGCCTGTTAAACAAAGTTTTTCTGCCAATGTGCCGAATGTTGCTAAGTGCTACTCATGGTGATTCATGTTGGGCCTCTCTTTAAATAACAGAACAAAGAGTCGGCCTAGACCTGCTCTGTTTGTAAAGTGTCTCGAGATAACTCTGGTTATGATTTGGTGCTATACAAATAAAATTTGATTGATTTATTGATTGAATTTGATTGATGAATTATAACTGAACTTTTGAAAAGAAAATTTAATTTATTTGGTGATGAGAATATTATACGAATGTTTTGAACTGTCTGTTCGTCAAAACAAAATTTGATTTGTGAATTGTTATATATATATTTTATTTTTTCATTTTCCTTAATATAAGTTATTTTGCTTAAACCCATTTCAAGTCTCCTGAGTTTTTATTAAATCGTGACATCAGTTTCATTTTCCTCCTCTTTCCGAGTTTAAAATCTTCTGGTTTAATTTCTGTAGTCCAAAACGTAATGTTTAGCAATCATATTATTATTATAACAGATAAATTATAATATATGCTACACTTTGTTTTGGTGAGACTGGGTAACCATGACAACAGCTGTGTGTCTTCTCACCTTTAGAGAGTGTCACCTGGAGCTCCACATTTTTAATTTAAACCTCAAAATGGCTCCACAGAGAGACTTCCTGTAGGTTCTTTTACTTTGAAAGGGAGCAGAGACATGCTGTTGTAATTCTGCACACTGCTCCTTTAAAGGATTCATAAAGACTGTAATTACATTAAATAATAAAAGCGTTGCAATAAAATGACTGACGGCCTCAAAGCAAACCCAGATGATTTCTCTGTTTTACTTCTTAACGGAAACTTCGGGAATCACTAAATGCTTATTTTTTTAATCAGCATATTTCCTGCGGTCTCAGACTTTACCTGACCCATTCCAGTCAGTCCACATTATCATCCACACAACACAACCCATAGACAAGCTGCTGGCTAAGAGCACAAAGTGCTGCGATGATCAAAGTGCAGACGAGGAACGGAGAGGACGATGATTCATTCTGACAAAGTGGAAAGAGTTTCAGTGTAAACACGCTGCTTGTCTTCGTCTGATGTGTGTTTCTGTGACAATCAGCCAAAGTGTGACAACAGACAGACCCCAGTCTTCATCGTTCACATCATCCTCTTCACTTTTCTTCAGGCTCTCAGTTTGAACCTGAAATACGTCTGACATGAACACACATACTGCATTCAGTCCATCAGCTCTCATCAGGACAGGAAGCTTTTAATGTTTCTGTCTCTTTGGTTCACTCTCATGATGATGAGCTTCACCTTCAGCCTCTCAGGGCACATCAACATGTTCATCGAGTGTCCATGGTTCTGGATATGAAGATTTTTGAGACATAAAAAGATCTCACTGGTCAAATAAAAGTTTTGTTTCAGCTTCACTGTGCAGACTTTATTGGTGTGAATGCTGAACGCATATGTTCTCCTATTCACGGAATTCTTTATTTTTCTACTTTCTCTTGTTATTCCGCCACGTTTTTTTCCCACCGCTTCTCCTTCCACATTTTTCAACTGATTCAAACCATTCAAACATCAAAACATTCAGCGCATTTGAGATCGGTGTGCTGTGACTTTTCTCATTCATACCATTCATTGTTTCCAAGATAGTCCCAATTTTCTCGGACATTTTTTCCATTCAAATGAATGGTGGAATGTTAAAAAAATGTTTTCAACCTTTTTCAGCATATTTCAACCTTTTTCAAGACTTCACAGCTCATTCATACATTCACTCAGAAACTCCATTCTACTTGTAAAATATTCACACGTCTTTCAGCTTTCTTCAGGTCATTTCAAGTCTTTTTGATATCATTCATAGTTTTTCACAGTCGCCTTTCAAAGCACATAAAGTTTCAGTGAAATGTTCAACATCAGAGTGCAGGATTTCAAATTCAGAGGGGGGAGGCTGCTGAAAAATAACTTGGACACCTTCTAAACAAATTGCAACGGAGCCCACAATTTTCACTCCACATACATAAATTTGGTATCAAATCGTAGGTAATCTTGTGCTGCTTCTGTTAGACGGATACTCGAAACCAAAAAATATACACGTTTGCCTGGAGATGCCCAACTGTCACAGAAACTTGGCCAACTGCCCCATCTGCTCTAATGTTAAACATTTCTGGAGAACTCCAAACGGATAACCTTTTGTATTTCACCGCCCTGGCATCATTTTTGGCAGTAGAGACATAAAATTTAAATGACGGCTTCATCAGAATCTTGTGATGGTTACATCTTGACACAAGCACAGAGGTGTGAGAGGGTGTTTTCACCTTAAATCTCATTAAAATCCACTGCCAAACTAAGAAGTCACACAGCTGCTACTCATGAACCATTGCCACGGCAACAGCTGAGTTCAGCAGGAGGTCACTTGAGGTCAATTGGAGCTCAGTTGACACACATAAACACACACAGGACAGACATTTGAACACTCTCTCAAGCATTTTTCAAGGCTGCTCTTCCATTTTAAACTCCTCCATCGTCCTCATGACCTCCTCAGTCATCTTCCTCACCCCCAGACTCAATCTCATCACCTTACACATCTTTCATACTTCTATTCATTCATCATTCAAGTGCAGCATTAGCAGATTAGCGTCAGCTATTCAGCAGACAGCATTCATTTTCTAGTTTTAAACTGAAGTTCTCTGAGCTCACCTTTAATCCCAGTTCAACACCAGCATGTTCCAGCAGGCTTCATGACATCAGAGGTGGTTTAACACCGACTGACCCAGTATGAAACGGTCACACTGTGGAGGACAGATTTTTTAAAGATAAACTGAAATGACAAATATGAGGACAAAGTAACGATGACGTGAAATATTTATCAGATTAAATTAACTTTTTACAATGTTACAAAGTTACAATTTCATTCAGCAGACACTTTTGTCCAAAGCGACGTACATCATCAAACATTTTTCTGCTCAGTCTGCTGGTTAAATGCAGTCACACACATTTAAACAGACATCCACGTCTTCTAACCCTAACTTCCTCCTGAGTTTATTGAAGATTATTTATGTTCAATCAGGAAGTTTTTCCTTCATTCTCAGTGGTTTGTTCCTGTACAGCTCAGCTCCTGTTCCCCTTCAGCTCTCCCTCCTCTTCTCCTCTCCCTCCTCTCCCTCCTCTCCCTCCTCTTCTCCTTTCACCTCTTGCCTCTACATCTTTGTTTTCTCTGCTCACCTGTCGCATCTATTGTGAGGCCCTCTTTAATGTGTGTCCTGTAATGGGTGCTTGAGTCATAATAAGGATGTTGAGAGGTCCTTTATGTTTCTTTCAGAGCAGCAGCGGTGTGAGAAGGATCCTCTCACACTCAGGTGATTGTTTCCACACGCTTTAACCTTTCAGTGTGCAGATAAATGAGCACATTAGCATAAACAGCCCCTCAGAGAGACATTGAACAGAGACACATGGAGGACGGGGGTGAGTGAGTGAGACAGGCTTTTCTTTTCTCTTTCACCTGTAAAACACAAAGTATGATGTAGCTTGTTGAAAACACCAGCAGGCTCCTCTCTTCAGATCATTCCTTCAGCTGGTTCAGACAAAGTGTTAAAGGTCACCGATTAAATCAGCCACAGAAGATTCAAGTGAAACAGGATGGTGATGATGAAAACATTTCTTAGTTAAAAGAAAACACGAAGAAGGCAGTTTAATGTGATTCTTCTCAAATTCAAAAATATGAGCTGTCACTAGTTTATATTCACACACTCACATTTAAATCATTTCCACACATTTGCCTGAAATTCATCAAAAATATAATAATCAATATTGTTCCCATATTTGTTGAAAACAGTGACAGCTTAATAGTTCCGATGACCCCTAACCCCGCCCCCACACCTCGTCATGATGACTTATTACATGAAATTAAAGGGATAGTTCTCTTCTTTTATGTGGGGCTTTAAGACCGTGTTGAGTTTAATCAATCTGCTGAGCTCTTTATGGTCGAGTGTTTACCGTTGAGAGTAATATAACTGCCATTATTGCTACTGTTTTGAAAACCTTGTTTGTTTCTTATTGGCTGACTGTGTCAGCAGGAGAATGATCTGAGCCTTCTGTGTAATAAAGTCTCATATAAACTATAAAGAATATATATTCTATCCTCCGACCTGTCAGTCCTACTCTGCAGCTCATGTGTGTCTGCGTGTTTCATCATTTCGCGCGGGACAGAAAACTGAACCTCATAAAGACGAAAATAAAGTCTAAGCTCAGACGTGGACGACTGAACAACCAGGAATATCAGGAGCTTCACGTGATCTTTATGAGCTGTAAGATTAACACAGAGTATGTTATATTTCATGCTGATGAAGCATCGTCTCCTCACAAAAAGAACAAAGTGAAGCGACAGTCTCTGTGTGTGTGAGCTGTGAAGTGTCTTTTAATTATGCACAGTGTTTGTGTGGAGGATCCAGAGAACTCAGTGTGACAGCAGACAGTGTGGGAGAGCAGCATCCAAAGATCTGTGTCAGTTATGTAAGTCTGCATTAACATGCCAGCTCCGCTCTCTGTTTAACCCTTTTAATCATCTTATCGCAGGAAAAACAAGCCTCAAGATTTGGGTCACACTTCCTTCTCATATTAATGTGTTCAGATAAAATACGTTTATTCAAACGTTGTCCCAGAGTTTGTCTCTGTGGATACAAAGCTGCATTATTTTCTACACTGTGAACTTCTTCCAACAGCAATAAATGTCAAGTCTGTCTGCAGCCTCAGTCTGTCTGTCTGTCTGCAGTCTCAGTCTGTCTCTCTCTCTGCCTGTCTGTCTGAAATCTAAAGGGGAATCAAAACTGGCGACATATTTGAAGCGTATTTTTGACACGCATGTGACAGAACACAATGGCTTCAAAGTTTTTTAATGCTGCAGTCTCCACCAGCCGTGTAGGCTGCGCGAGAGGCGGGCGTAATACGCGAGTGATTTTCTGCTGCTCTGTTCATTTTAAGCATCAAGTCTATGTTTCCCTGCTGCTGCCCGTCAGTGAAGCGGAGAAAGCCATTGACTGCTATATAAATACATGCCCACAACCAAGGGCATGTACATGTTAAACGATGTGATCTCTTCATTTTGGCTAACTTCGACTTCAATTTCCTATTGAATTTGTTGATCGGCTCGATGAGCGGGCAAAATTATTTTTAAAGAGCAATGAATATGTACATTTCCTCAACATGGGTATACCAATCCTATTAATTCATTCTCATTTGACTTCCACTTCCTACATAAATACAGAATTTAAGCACAACTAAGAAATAAGTCAAGTACAAGTTGGTTGCAAAGTTGTCTTCTTCTACTGTTTCTGGCGGACTGCACACTTTTTGGCGTCACTGCCCCCCCTATTTATGGCCAGGAATTGCAACTACCATTGGCTAACTTTGACACTCATCTTTGGTTGCAGCCAGTGTAGATTGCAAAATAGATGCTGCCGTGACGCTTACGTGCCGCTGACGTTTGTCTGATGCTTTAGTGTCGTTGTAGATTCCTCGTTGGTCTGTCTGTCTCTCTCTCTGTCTGTCTGCTTTCTTCTCACATGAACTTACCAGACATGCTGGCCTCTAGCCAATCACACAGCCCACTGAGTTTCCCTCCATTTTCCCCTGACTGCCCCGCCCATCTTCCCACCTGTTTCCTCCTCTCTCGCCTGCTCTGTTGTTTCCTTTTCTCTCTCTCCTCATCATGATCCTTCTTCAGCCTCTATCAACCTGCCTTCTACGTGCCGTGATGCTGCTGGCTCTGTGTCTGTGTTTGGGTCCTTCCCTTGCTGACATGTTGTGACAGTATGAAGAACAGTCATGGACACAGCAGAGGATTTGTTCGACTGAGGCCTGAAACACCTAACCTAACCCATTGAAACATGCAGGAAGTTTTCTCTAAACCTCGACCAATAAAAAGGACTCTCACACTGTCCCTGAGAGCCTCTGCCCGCTAGCCTCCTGTCCGCTAACTTACATGTTGATTACCTGTCTCTACCTCCTGTATCACTTGCTGGTCCATCCATCCTGTTGACATTTGTCACGTCTAAATTACAAAAACTAATCTTTCTCTCTGGATTTCATCGGTTAAATGTGTGGAGGAGAAAGGAGCAGCCGTGCAGGAGTTCTGGTCTCTTGCACCCTCATCAGGCTGACTGGGGTCAAATCTGTATGTGTCATTTCATCTGCACACTGTTATCCATCATCCTGTCAGAACTTGCGTCTCCACCACGAACATCTGACAGGAGTTTAACAAATGATTCAAAATGAAGATATAGAAACCAGAAACCAGCAGAAAAGTGTTTCAGGTCTCTGGGCATTAACCTCTTATTATCTGATGTCTGTGTCTGTGTCTGTGTGTGTGTGTGTGTGTGTGTGTGTTAAGGATACAAGAAGTCTACAGCATCTGTGTTATCTGCTGAGGAAGCTCTCTCTGCTTGCTGCACTTTGAGAGGAGTCAGTGCATGAATAATACTAAACTAAATAATATAAACTAAATATGTTTATGCACTGGCTGTATATATGTTATACATTTACTATAGATGTGTATAGAAGAAGACCTTCATTCGAATCATCTGTGTCTATACAGCCACAGATGCATATATCATCATACTCATTAAATCACTCCAACCGTGTTTACATATAATCTCATATAATATAAAAGTACTGTCCTATGCAGTATGTGGGGGAAACATGGTGTACCCTGGGAAATCAACTTTTTCACCATACAAACAACATTAGGAGAGGACATAAAACTAAGACCCAACTGGCCCAACCCTTTAAAGACATGAGAACATTGACCTCAGGGGACCAACTGAAGGTAACACTCACCTGTAAGGAGCTCAGGAGCCCTACAATGACCCCGAAGAGGACAGTTGATGGAGGAAAGAACCTTGTGACTTATTTTAAAGTTTCTCATATTATATGACATTGTATTATAATCTGTTTTCATTCAAGGTTGCACCTGAAACTAACCCAGATCTGATTCTCAGGTGTTAACTTAAAAGACAATAAAATAAAAGTCGAACCAGAGACTGATGAGGTGGTCTTTGCTCATGCAGGATTTAACACTAGAACCACCAAGCACTTGTGAGGTACTACTTTGGCCAACTACGGCCCCCCTAAGAGTGTCTACATCCTTTTGTTCTCGTTAATGGGCCGATGATGTCATCACTTTACATCTCTATAGGTGCATGCAAGGACACCATTCACCCAGCCCCCACAAACAAAGCCGATAGATGATCTAATAACAGGTTGCACCTGGGATGCTATAAGCAGTGTGAAATGTGCTATTTTCACTTGCTGATGTCGAAGAAACGATCAAAAAAAGATGGCGCCGATGATCACGTTTGTCAAACACAAGAACAGCACTAAGCACTGCTCCCGTGGTCTTCTTTGCACACAGAGCTCAAGTCTCTCCATCCCTCATCATCATCAATTTCAGCATTTTTTCAGCAAAAATAATCTCTCTTTCTGTCGGACTATAAAAGTTGTGTAACAACTAAAATCATTGTCCCGCCGGTGCGCTCTCTCTCTCGCTCTCTCACACACTCGCTCACTCTCTCACTCACTCTGTCTTCTCTCTCTGTGAGGTTCAGAGGCAATAAGCAATATCCAAACTGATTACAATAATTACTTTGGGATTGCTTGCCACACTTATTTACCTTTTATAGCTTATACTAAATAAAAAGACGGTGCCATCTCGCACCCTCCCATTACCCATTCTCTTCAAAAGAGAAAAAGGACCTTTTTGTGTATTTTTCCTGTGCCTAATTTTACTTGTCCTCCTTTTCTTCCAGTGCCTCCACGAGCCCCAGTGCTACCGCCCTATCTCTGCCACGCTGCCACACTCTCTCATTGGATTCCTTCACTAGCCACGCCTCAAGCCCTCACGTCTTGGATTCCCCTCTCACGCCCTGGACCATGGTTCCATCCTTCACCACCTGCTCTGGCAGCTGCATCAGTATGGACCGTAAGGTGCTGGAGAGGGTGGTGCGCACGGCCCAGCACATCACCGGGCGTGATCTGCCCCGCCTGCAGGAGCTGTACGCCCAGCAGTGCCTCAGGAAGTCCCTGAAGGACACAACACACCCTCACAACAGCCTGTTCTCCCTGCTGCCCCCAGGTCGGAAGTACAGGTCCCTGAAGGCACACACCAGCAGACTGAGGGACAGCTTCTTCCACCAGGCCATCAGACTTTAAAATAAATAAAACCTCAACACACACAAGTGAAATCAAACCCCTTTTGTTCAATACTGCTCACTCGTGAATGTGCAGTATCTACCAGTGAAAGTATATTCCTGCCTCTGCCTTAAATGTGTATATTTTTGCCTACCCAACTCAACTCAACTTTATTTATAAAGCACTAAAACAACAGAGTTGGCCAAAGTGCTGCACCCACATAAAAACACAAAAACAGTTAAAACAATAGAAGACAATAAAAGCCAGCATCTCAAACTGAGTTAAAAGCCAAAGAGAAAAAATGTGTTTTAAGAGACGATTTAAAAACAGGAAGTGAGTCGACCTGCCTAATGTGCAAGGGCAACTCATTCCACAGTTTTGGGGCAGCAACTGAAAAAGCTCGGTCCCCTCTCGACTTCCTCTTCATCTTTGGGACGACTAACAATGACTGATCTGCTGACCTGAGGGAGCGTACGGCTGGAGCAGGTCAGACAGATACTGAGGGGCAAGACCATGAAAAAAATGAAGAATTTTAAAATCAATCCAAAATGAACCGGGAGCCAATGAATAGATGCTTAAACCGGGTTGATCTCTCGTTTCTTGGTACCAGATAAAAGTCGAGCAGCAGCATTTTGAACCAGCCGCAGTCGAGTGAGCGACTTCTGGCTAAGACCCACATAAAGTGCATTGCAGTAATCTAAACGAGTTGTGATAAAAGTAAAGAAAGGACATATTTCTTAAATATCCTTATTTTTTATTTTGTCTTATTACTGCACCTTTTTTGCTAATATATTTCATTTTATATCTAATATTATACCTGTAATTGGAGTCTCTCAAGTTAAGAATTTCACACAGTTGTACCTGTATAACCGGAGTGACATTAAACGTCTTGAATCTTGACTCATGGGGTCTTTCTGAAAGGAGGACGAGGAGGGGAGGGCAACATGGACAAAGACAGTGAGTAGATAAGTGCAGAAAATAAGATGCAGAAGTTTCTGGTTGTTAAAGAGAGAAAAAGAAATGAAACAGTTCAGAAACAAAGTCAGATGAGAAGCTTCACCCCTGAGTGCCATCTTACTGCGCAGAGTGAGAGGAGAGAAGAAAAGGAGTGTCAGCAGAAGACAGGGGAGAGGTACACAACCTCCGACAGTAATTAGAAGGAAGTAAGCCAGGAGCGATTCTATAGGAGGAGCAGAAAAACCTCCTGACAACATGAGGAGAAGCCACCAGAGAACAGCAGGCAGGAGAAGGTGCTGACACAAGTTTAAAGAAGCATTCAAACAGGAAGCAGCAGACGTAAGGGTTCTTATCCTCTTCAAACTCCTCTGACGTCTGCAATTAAAGATTAATGAATTGTTAACTTTGTGTTTCATTTTCCAGCTTGACCCTAAAATAGACATTTGCTGTTTGTCATGTCATTCAGAGAAATCGTAATTTAAATTGAGAACAGCATCAGGAGCTTAACACATTAAACTCTAAACTCAAGACTGAAACTGCACAGACATAGACAAACACAGAAAAAGGGGGAGACAAATCCAATGCAGATCTTTACCTCACAAAAATTAAAAAAAACATTGTTTTTGGGCAGCAGGAAAAAGAGAGAAGAGAGACCGAAGAGGAGCAGCTCATCCTGATTATATCGATGATCAGCAAACATTAACTTTGTTTTCAAATCAGTCATATTTTAATGCTCCTCAACACACTTTGTTTCCCTCTAGAATTCTTATAATTATTAATAACGAATTGATTTTATTTTTGTTCATGTATTATTTTATTAACACTTTAAACTATTTTAAGAAGAACAAGAAAATGAAGACATGAGACTGTGATGGAGAATTCCTAAAAACCCACCAGGGGATTGTAAAGAAGCGTTCTCCTAGCAGGTACTTAAAAGGAGATAATCTTTATGTGAGTAGAAGACAAATGTTTTATAAGGTTCAGAAGGATAGTTTTGTGTCATCACATTTACATTCATATTAACTTTAAACAAAAAATAGGCGAGTCTGCTCTATTCTATTTTCAGTGCTGCAGCAGCATGTGAGCAGTATGAGGACTCTAAGCTGCCAACATGCACACCAAAATGAAAATCATGAAGTTCCATGACGGTCAGCACTCCTCAGGTGTGTCAGTGTGAACCAGCAGTACATGTCGGATCACCCTTCATGACTCACTAAAGAGCCCTGGACAGAGACTGATTTGAACGAGCAGCTGATTTAATCGGTTATATCGGTTATAATTACAGTGTTTCTTAGTTCAGGAGAGGAGGAGGAGTGTTGTCATCATTTGTGATGAGAGCCCCACATAGCAGCAACACAAGTAACTTCAGTTAAACTACTGAAATAAAGAAGCAGCAGCTCATTGAAGTCTGCTGCCCGACTGTCATTTAAAACAGGAGAGTTCTCACAGAGACAGAGGACATCCAGGTACAGGAGCTGTTATCACAAACAGTGTTGGAATAAGAACTTCAGTACAAGTGTCAGGTACTTGTAATGTACTGGAGTATTTTCTTGTGATGCCACAGAAGGAAATATTGTATGCCACATTTTACTCCACTACAATGTGACGGTGTTAGTTACAGGTTTCTTTACCAAAGACAAGCCTATTCAAGTAGTGATGGGTATCACTATGGAAACCTTGTATCGGTATCGCATTAAATTTAAAAGTTTGGTATCACCCGTCCCTCGTTACATCATCATCACACTAACACAACAATTGAAGCTATCAGAAGTTCACTTCACAATCAGTGTGACAGCTCTCCTGACAGAGGTCAGCTGGGTTAGGGTTAGGGCTAACCCTTAGGGGTAACCCTAACCCCCTTAAAAATAAACTTGTCAGAAAAATGAACACTTAAATCAGCATGATAAGAACTAGCTATAATGACAGAAACCATGTTTGAGAAAAATTTATCAGGCGTGTATTTTGCTTTTATAGTTTGACTCATGTCCCATCTGTTAACATGGAGGAGGCGGGCTTTATGAGCTATACTGCAGCCAGTCAGCAGGGGGCACCCAAAATGTTTTGGTTTCACTTTTAGGGAGGAGAGCAACCATACTGGGCCATTGTACAGTCAATATTCAGCCGGGTGAGCAGACCATCCCTTACCGTGTGGGTGGCTGAAATCCATGAAGAGTGCTTGCTGGGCTTTGACTTCATGAAAGACACCAACGATGTGTTGAATGTGGGACAGAGGACAGTGGCATTCATGGACGGTCCCCCACTATCACTGATATCTGATGATGACACATCTGAAACAGTCTGGACACCCAGCGTTTTTAGCGAAAAGCTAACATGCTGCTCAACCTGAACCATCCAATGACGTCTCCTCTGAAGTTCACCAACTCTTCTCTGTTGGGTCAGAAGCCTCCTCACAGGAACTGACAGTGCTTCCAGGTGTGGAGAGAATTCATGAAGGAGACCAATCAGGCTTGATACCCTTGTCCCTTAGTACTGTCCCCTTACAGGCTCATCTACTACAAAAATCTAGTCTGGACCTTCTACAAGCCTGCAGTAAAAATATCAAAAGTGTTCACAGGCTTCTTTAATTTAAATATGTTTTTAATAAAAATAAACTGAAATAGTGTCGAAATAATAATATAGGGGCGCTGGTTTAGCTCAGTTGGTAGAGGAGGCGCCCTATGTACAGGCTACAGTCCTCGACGCACTGATCGCAGGTTTGACTCCCGGTCTGCTGATCATTTGGTGCATGTCTTCCCCCGCTCTCTACTCCACATATTTCCTGTCTCACCTCAGCTGTCCTATCTAATAAAGCCAAAAGCCAAAAAAATAATATATATAAAAAAAGAAAAAACTTGTATACATGTTTTTTATTAATAAATAGCTGCAGAAAACCTTGTTCACTCTGGGAGACCCCCAAAACAGACTGCGTCTTCTATTCCAGATTTACGGTATATCTGTTTCATACGTTAGATATTTCATACATCTTCAATCTGTACTATGAGAAAAGCTTCCATCAGCAAACATAAATACTGTTTTATTATTTGACTTTGCAGCATGAATCTCAGCTTTCCTAATGTGCCACATTAACTCAGTAAGCTGTTATCAATAAGCGACAGTGTCTTCTCCTCCCACTCTGTTCGACTGAGAACCATTGAACTGTCCAAGTGTCTGTGAAGCTCACAGGTCTTCATCATTATTCAAGCTCACTCCTCTTCATCATTATTAAACTGCACAGTGCTGCTCTTATTATTGTTAATGTCCTCTGCTGCCCAGGGTGTTTAATATCGGAAAAGTCTCATTATTCTGTGGCTGCATGTTCAGCAATTACAGATATAATGGGACACACGCACACACACGCACACACACACCAACCACCCTTCAACCAATTACCTTTTGTTATAGCGTCAGTGTTAGGGCTATTTTTTAAATGAGGAACAGACTTAGTAGACTGACATGGCCTCTAGCGTGTATGTTTGTGTGTATGTGTGTGTGTGTGTGTGTGTGTCTCTCTCTCTTTCTCTCTGTGTTATGGCGGTTAGTTTCTCTCCCTCAGTTTGTAGAATTGTAAAGAGGCGCAACTGTGTTTCTGTGAGGTGGTTATTACAAACCTGCACACATAAATACACGTGAAATTTTCTGTGATATAATGATTATTTTAACAATATGTAATTATTATAATATTATAATTATTTAATAACGCTAATATATATTTTCTTCACTGTTCTTTTTAGTGAAGTTTACTGGTAGAAGAACCCGTGTCCCAAGCTGTCAGTCAGTTATGTGATAAGCTTCCACTATAGAGAGAAATGTACAACTTGGTTTCCATGGATACTAATGTGTACACCAGGGGCTCCCAACAACTGGGCCACGGACCGGAACGGGTCTTAGGTCATTTGTTACCGGGGATTGTGTTTCGTTATTTCTTTTCCTGGAAATGCCAACATTTTTGATTACATATCGCTGGACAAATTATTTTTCATTTAAAGTGTTGAAATAAACAGATTTTATACAAATAAAAGTTAAAACATGATTAAAACATTTTACTGGTTAGGTCTGTCACATAGTATGTATGTGGGTCAAAGGTGTGTGCGCAGCGTGGATGGTCATCTTCAGTTGATAGCTAGCTAATGAGAGAAAAAATGGGGCTGCTGAAAAAAGACCCACAGAAAGTGAGGATTCACTAGCAAAGACCACACCATCTAGAGGATATGATTTAACAATTTATTGATTACTGAGATTGATGATAATGATGCTTGGGCATGGAGAGCTCAAAGTTCCTGCAGTTAGCGTTTTGGGGAAGCTTTTCTGGGGATCCGCAGTAGCACCCGGGCATGACGAACCCCCTGAAAGGTCTAGTTTCTGAAGGCAATGCTGAGCAGATCAAAAATCTTTTTAAGTCAGAAGAAATGTAGCTATTGTGTGTTTGGGAGGACAAACGGTCCATGATTGTATAAGATGTTCTGGTATGCCATTGCAGAAGGCCGAGGTAGCTGCTGTGATTTTCAGGAGTGTCTCGGTTAATGAACAGGAAAATTGCCAGATAAGGAGACAATTGAGGAGCCACTTGTCGAAACTTTTACATGAAAAGAAGATTTTGTTTGTTGGAGGGTCTTGAAAGGGTTCGGAGGTAATTGGCATTTGAAGTAAAAGACCGGTGAAGCCTGGCTAGACTGATTTGTTTCATCTGAGAAAAGACAAGTCTGATATGCTAATGTATTGCATGGTTGGCGGCGTGGTCAGGAAAGGTTTTACTTCTGGGGGAACCGAAGAAAGCAAGTGAGAACATGGCTTCTAGCATTTGAGGAAGATGAGGGAGGCTCTATGTGGAGCGGATAGTGTGGATGCAGACTGACAGGAAGCCTGCTGTCAGAGGAAGGCGTCCATGGAATTACAGAGTAAGGAAAAGTAGGGAGCAATCGTTAGCAATTACAGATGAAGGCTTGACCCTGAGAAGTTATGCATGGTTAAAGTTGAGGGGGCTTAATAGTGAAAGGATTTGGTGTTTAGTAAAGCCAGGGGCGAGGAGGTTAACAATGATCAGTAGGCTGATTTGGGTGAGGTTTTTGATAGGGAGTACAGCCTGAAACAGATTTATGTCCAGAGTGATTCTGAGAGATATGGAGGCTCCCTCTATCTCTTCAGCAGATGGTGGAACCCTGAGACTGAGTGGTCTAACTAGTTTGATGAGGGATGGCATGGTTGATGGTGGCGTAGTGAAGGGAGAATTTCTCACTCATAATTAAGCTGTTGAGTTGAAAGATCTATCATGAATCGGTTCTTTCAAGAATGTTTTCTGATTGCAATACCGAGGGGGCTGATGCAAAAGTTAGGAAAAGAAGGATGAGAAATCGACTAATCATGAAGCCTTTTGACCTCCTTGCTAAGCAGGTGGTCACTAAGGCTGAATCATTTATGACAATTGCAAACATAAAACGTCTCATCTATGATTTGTTTGCGAAGGTGTGAGGATGACGAATGGGAGGATTAGCAAAAAAAGGAGTGGGGGGGGGAGGGCAGCAGGCTGCAATGGGTTATATTTATTTATTTATTGTTTGGGGGGTTATTGTAACGATCAACGAAACATGTTATTTTTGCAATTCCAGTAATCTGATATTTGATTACTTTTAATAAAAGTAATCCGTAAGTTGCCTGGAGGATAAGTGCTTGTAAGCTGCAAAGAACTCTACTTTGATTTGAAGAAGCATCTGCAGCTAAACACAGCTCTATGACACTGGTGGCAACTCACAGCCTGTGTTGTATTGCTGTCATGGAAACAGCTGTGCCTAATACTGTATCAGTCAGATTGTTAGCATGGTAAAGAGATGTAAAGTTCATATTGCGTCAGTCATTCTTGTTATTAGGCAGCAGAGTTACAGATTATGGGCTGTAAACTAGGCTATGCAATGTTGGTAGAGTCAATACCTTCAAAAGTAGACAGTAGGCTACATGCCGTCTAGACGATATAACCGACATTCGAAATTAGTTGCAAACAAGGTTTAATTTCTTGGCAACGCTACAGTACTCTAACACGTTACTTTTCTCAGTAGGTACTGACTAAAGTAGAGAATTATTCTTTTCCAAGGCAGTAATCTTGTAACGTAACAAGCTATTTTAAAAGTAATGTCACGCAACACTGGCGGTGATATCCATGTCAATTGCCTGGATGAAGACCAGTGGTGTTGGTTGTGTACAAACTGTGTTGATTGATTTAAATTTTCATTGTAGGTGGTAGCTGAAGCTCTTGTGTTTCATTTATTTATTCAATTGGTTGATATATCTGATTTTCCTTTTCTGCCTTCTGCCTCTTACTACTTGGGGATGTTTTCTGATTTATATACCATCTAGGTGAATCTTTTGCAAGGTTCCTACCTACATATATCAGGCAGCATGGTCCATGATCAGATATTAATATACTGTCAAAGTAACAATCCTTTACTTTAGTAGGTAGGATGAAGGTAAAGAGTGAAGTTAGTGCAGTTGGCTGGTGTGAACAAGGTCTGAATCCAGCAATGAAAACAGGCCAGTGTAATTTGGCTTGTTCAGCTGCTGAATGTCTGGCACTGAAAAGCAAATGACTGCGAGTCCAGCAAATAAAAACCAGCAGAATCACAGGGAGAGTCTTATTGACAGAAAAAATTCTAAGTACAGAGTAAAAATTATGAATTAAAAAAAATACATAATGTAACAAAACACATACACACAGACACACAGTGACTTATTGTGTGTATTCGTTGAATATTACCATCCATCACTCCAGTTATATACATCTCTTACTGAAGACTTAAATAATCAATCACCTATTCTGAGATACTTTTTCTCTATGATGTGACTGATGAAAGAACATTTATTCACCAAGAGGTCAATGTTACTGTTAATTGTGCTTTAAATGTTTCACTTTTTAGAACTTTACCAAACTAAATAAAAACCGTAAAGCTCTGAGATCAGACTTACACTTAAAGCTTGATGTTTAATATAAAGACAACAGTTTGGAAAACAACACTGTAACAAGTCTGGTCCTTTAACACTTCAGAAGCTGAATTTCATTCTTTGCCCTCGTTCTGCTCTGGAACAGAACAGCCATGGTGGTGTGATGGATGCCCATCTGCATGCAGGCAGATGGCTGTGTGGGCGCTCAGGGGACAAATACCTGGATTACAGGCTATGGATGGTTGGCAGAACAAACTGGAAGCTCTGCCAATCTGCCAGTCACTGGCTGCTTCATCAAAGTCATCGTTGACTGAGTTTATCCAGAGGACTCTAACACGACTGGGCTCATTGACAGTGAATATGGGGGAAGGATTTTTAATGTGAAAAATTAGCAAAAGTAGAAAGTGCAGTGGAGACGCACTTAATCATGAGTGAAAAACATTTTTTTTAAAGTGTAGAACCACCAACTTTATATGCTTATCATGCAGTCGGTTTTTTGGGGTCTTATGTGTGATTTGCTTTGTTGGGGTTCAAAATTCAGATTTGAATTTTATTGTACCGGCCTGCAGCTATTAACTCTTGCTTACTGAAAAAGGACTGAACCTTAGGAGTGCAGTAGAAGGGTGAAGTGAGGTAAAAGAGAAAAGTGAGGGTTAGATTGGGGACAAGGGATCTGCTAGTTTAAATGACTTGTGCTTGTAGGGAAAGAGGGAATGCATGGGCCATTTGAGGATTCCCTGGTTCAAATCTAGCTCTGATAGTTGGCGGTGGGGCTGAGAGTGATAGAGGATGAAAGCCCCCTCAAAACTGCTCCCTGCTTATTAACCTTTTGTCACTGAAGGTCGTTGAGGCTTGAGAGTTGGCTCCTTCTGTACTAATTTGGGAATGAGCTTTCCAACGGTACCATCCCCGAGTCTGTCCGACCTCGGGAAGTGGGTGAAACTTCCAAAATATCAGTTTCAAATCACTCCCTAAGCCTATAACTTTGAGACCAGAGGTGCCAGGGATCTGAACTCCTGAATCTCGGCATGCATGATCATTGTCAACCGCTCCACACACACAAACAATTTCACGTGTCTAGGTCTTCCCTGTCCCGAGTTTCTGGTTAGGGTTTGGGAATAAGTGATGAAAGCCCCCCTGAAATTGCTCCCTGCTTGAATAACTTTTTTTTCTGAAGGTTGTAGAGGCTTGAGAGTTGCCTTTACCTGTATTAATTTGCAGATGAGCTTTCCAATTGTACCATTCCCAAGTCAGTCTGACCACAGGAAGCGGGAGAAATCGACATCCGGGGGTCAGGGGTTTTTGTAGCCTAACTTCCGGGGGCATGGTCCTTTAGGCACCCAAATTGGTGTGTAAGATGACCCTCCTACTCTATAGGTCTGTACCAAGTTTGGTGTCCCTAGCTCATTCCTTTGGTATACCTCCCATAGACTCCCATTCAAAAATTGGCATTAGCAGGATGGGTTAGGGTTAGGGTATCTCATCATCCGACGACCTCCCCATGCTGTCCGTCGACAACACAGTTATACAAAGGCCGAAGGCAATGCACAGGCTGACGCATCTCACTCACTGAACCTCCTAGCGGTATGCTCTTGGACCCGGTGGTAAATATGAGAAAAGTGGTGAACTCCTCTGACTAAAGGAGGGATAGAGGAGAGGAGGAGGGTGGTGAGGCTCCTTCATCAGAAGAAGGGAGAGGGACAGAGAGAGAGAGAGAATAAGCAGAGGTAGAGAGGGTCACCTCGTCTAAGGTTAGCATCCTCCCCCGCCGGTCTAGGCTTCTCTGCTGCCCTACTCACTAACTCCATCAGGAGAAGTGAGAGAGCGATAGAAGGAGAAAAGACAGATGATGAGTGGTCTTAATGTAAGGGGGGGGTCCCATGGGTGAAGTGAAGACCAATTGGGCTTTCCGTCTGGTAGGTTGCAGCATCTTATGGATAGTTGTGGGGAAGTTTCGTCCGAGGGTCGTTGGTTTTCCATGAGTTGTAAATCCCGAAGTAATCTTGGGGTCGAGACTAGTTGAAATCCAGAGATATGTGTCGGGTTCCTTCCTTGCTGGTATTCACTCAATTGCTTAGGTTTAGGCGTGAACCTCGAGTGGTTAGACTAAGAGTTAGGTTGTGGGAAAAATGTTTTGTTTAAATTTTTTGTTGTCCACATGGCCATACCAAAAGGCACAGGCTCACAAGTTTATGGATTTTACGCCCTCCCACTCACAAAAACCACGATCAAAAAAGATAAAATTCGGGGCCCAGGATACCATTGATGGTAGCCTGGGTCAACTCCACATGGTCATTTACAGCACAAAGTCAGAGCATTTCAGCATTTGTCCTACAAAAGGATTGAACAACAACAGGGTCCCTGGGGGGCGTAAAAAACCTCACACAACCAAGCTGAGTCAAATAAGTGCTTTACAATAAGTGCTCAAAAACAATTTCATGCAAAAAATAAAAAAATAAACACAACAAAATAATATTAAACAGCATTGGTGTGTGTCGTCTATCCACCTTTTCCCAGGGCTTTCTATTTTTTTCTTTTTATCCTTTAGAATTTGTAAGTTTGATTTTTATTCAACTTCATTTAAGCCGTTGGGTAGGGTTAGGGTTAGGTTAGGGACGTTTGCCACCAATGAACCCCTTTGGACTGTGAGATTTGGAGTGGAATAACTTTGGATGGGAGGGGCGCATGGACTTGAAACCTGAACGCATCCCCCCGTTTCGGGCTACGAGCTTTCCAGCAGTGCCCTCCGTCTGCCCGTGCGACCTTCCCTCGCGGAGATGAGGAGGTCGGCTACGGCGGGGATCACATGTGCGCCGGCCCGTAGCGGCCTCTCACAGCCGAATCCTAAGTGTCAGCAGTAGCAGTAGGTTAAGGGACGTTTGCCACCAATGAACCCCTTTGGACTGTGAGATTTGGAGTGGAATAACTTTGGATGGGAGGGGCGCATGGACTTTAAACCTGAACGCACCCCCCCGTTTCGAGGTACGAGCTTTCCAGCGGTGCCCTCCGCCTGTCTGTGCGACCTTTCCCCCCCCCCGAGACACGCCTCCCTTTGGGGCCCCGGTGGGGCCGCAGGTGGGGAAGGCAGGCCGGCAGGGTGGCGAGGCAGGTGTCAGCGCGCTCAGCTGGGTGGAATTAGGGGGGGCCGGTGGCGTCTGCAAGCGGGTGGCACCTACGGGCTGCGAGTTAGGGGCCCCCAAAGTCCCCCCATAGACAATGAATGGAGCGGCTGAGAGAGGTGGGGATTTGACTGAGTGTTTGTCTGGGAAATGTTCTCCCAGGCCAGAGGACGTCCGGAAGCAGTCAGGGGACCTCTCTGCAAGGGAATGACAAGAAAAGAGTGTCATGCAGCATCGCCCTATCAGCATTCTGTGTCTTTTGTAGCACTTTGCCAAATGTTTAGAACATATCCAGCAGGGTGCAGGTATGAATTTGTATTGTAATTGTTTTCAAAGTGAGTATGAATTTGTGTTGTAATTGTTTTTAAGGTGAGTATGAATTTGTATTGTAAGTGTTTTAAAGATAATAATGAATTCTTTGTTAGGTTTAATTAAATGTCAATCATTAGGGCTAGGGTTAGGGTTTAGGGGTTAGGGTAGGGGAACTGAGCCCGTCCCTTAAATGGGGCGGGAGGCGCACGGTCCATCCCTCGGGTGGACTCGAATCCCCGGTCCCATGTGGGCTGGCGGAAACGCTGGCATTTCTTGCCGTACCGGACTTCCGTCCAACCCCCGTCAAGAGTGCCCATCATGTGGGTCTTATTTTCAGTGAAGCCTTTGTTATATATTTATAATGTATTCATTTATTTATTACGTAGATATGAAATAAGAAATGTATTTATATTTATCAATGAGCAAATTAACTAAAACTATTTATTTTTTTATTATTTTTTAAGGAATATTTTTTGTATATTTTTTTGTATTTTTTGTTTTTTAGAAATAAAAATGAAATAAAATTGTTTTTAAAGGTTTAAATGAAAAGCCGTGTGCCTATTGACGGCAACGTTTCGACCCTAGTGGGTCTTCCTCAGGCCTAGGCACACAATGAAAAGAAAAAAAGTTTTGCTGGCGACTGTCTATGAGAGAGATGTTGTCCGTTCGATGGTCTGAGCAAAAGTGAGCTGTCCTGCGCTTGGTCCCTTTTATATCCTCCTGTTTTTGCAATGAATTGTGCTTCTGTTATTTTTACTTGGCAAGTTTGCTTTAACCCTATAATTCCCTTCCCCAATGAGTTGTATTGCTATTTTATCATATATTTCTGTATTTATTAATAGTTTATCATAGATTTATAAATATATTAGTATTTTACCATAGATTTATTTATATATTAGTATTTTATCATAGATATTTATTTATTTATTAGATATTTATTAATATTTTATCATATATTTATTTAGTTATTGATATTTTATCATAGATTATTTATTTATTATAAATGATATATTTATGCTATGTTCTTTTTTAATAAATATGTATGTTATAAAATATTACAGGAGGGAGGGTTAGGGTTAGGGAAAGGGGAGGGGTT
The DNA here is from genome assembly GCF_022749685.1 of Semicossyphus pulcher. NCBI lineage: Eukaryota > Metazoa > Chordata > Actinopteri > Labriformes > Labridae > Semicossyphus > Semicossyphus pulcher. The sequence continues at coordinate 7,061 of NW_027211700.1, read as the reverse complement.
AGGGTTAAGGTTAAGGAGGGGGGAGGGGTTAGGGTTAGGGTTAGGTTTGGGACCAAGGGTTTAATGTTATACAACATCAAATGCACGAGCTCAAGTTGTTCAAGGGTTAGGGTTAGGGGTTAGGGTTAGGGTTAGGGGTTAGGGTTAGGGTTAGGGTTTAGGGTTAGGGTTAGGGTTAGGGTTGGGTTAGGGTTAGGGTTTAGGGTTAGGGTTAGGGTTAGGGTTTAGGGTTTAGGGTTAGGTTCGGGACAACGGATCCTGCTTTCTAGAGCTGTCAGTTTTAACTGACTTGTGCTTCTAAAAAAGACAGGGAATGCATAGGCCATCTGTGGATTCCCTGATTCCAACCTCACTCTGATACTCGGCAGGTCGGGCTGAGAAAGCATGTCAAATTTATTTAATGTTCAGTCCAGTGGGATATCTGGTGTCGAGTTGACGAATCCAGTATCTCTCTGTCTGCTGCCGTTGTGCAGCTGTCCAATTAATGTTGTGTTCGAGTCCGCTCACTTCTAGTGATTGAAGGCCGTGTTCCAGAAAATGTGGGACTAATTTAGTGTGCATTTCTTTCTGGTTCTTAATGTTATATCTGTGTTGTGCCAGTCGGATTCGGATGGAATTCCCTGTTTCTCCTATGTACTGGCTCCCGCATTTGTTGCATGTGATGATGTACACGCAGTTTCTTGTGTCCAGATTGATTTTCTGGAGGATGGGAAATACCTGTTTGGTTCCCCTGTTCTTTACAGATTTTTTCTCTTTAAAGAACTGCGGTTTGTTTTTGTGTGGTTGTCCCGGTTTTGGTTTTAGTTTACTTTTGACTAAGATGTCCTGTAAGTTTTTGTTTTTCCTATATGCTGATATGATCCTAAATTCCTGCATCACAGAATTGTTCCTTTGAGTGTCTTCAAAGTTCCTTTTGATTCTGTTGTTAATGTGGATACTTAGGCTCGAGTAAGTTGTTATCAGGGGGATGGGAGTTTTGAGGTTCTTCTCCTTTGTTTCCAGAAACGACTTTCGGATTAGGGTTAGGGTTAGGGTTAGGGTAGGGTTAGGGTTAGGGTTAGGGTTAGGGTTAGGGTTTAGGGTTAGGGTTAGGGTTAGGGTTAGGGTTAGGGTAGGGTTAGGGTTAGGGTTAGGGTTGGGTTAGGGTTAGGGTTAGGGTTAGGGTAGGGTTAGGGTTAGGGTTAGGGTAGGGTTAGGGTTAGGGTTAGGGTTAGGGTTAGGGTTTAGGGTTTAGGGTTAGGGTTAGGGTTAGGGTTAGGGGTTAGGGTTAGGGTTAGGGTTAGGGTAGGGTTAGGGTTAGGGTTAGGGTTTGGGTTTGGGTTTAGGGTTAGGGTTAGGGTTAGGGTTAGGGTAGGGTTAGGGTTAGGGTTAGGGTTAGGGTTTAGGGTTAGGGTTAGGGTTAGGGTTGGGTTAGGGTTAGGGTTAGGGTTAGGGTTAGGGTTAGGGTTAGGGTTAGGGTTAGGGTTAGGGTTAGGGTTAGGGGGTTAGGGTTAGGGTTAGGGTTAGGGTTAGGGTTAGGGTTAGGGTTAGGGTTAGGGTTAGGGTTAGGGTTAGGGTTAGGGTTAGGGTTAGGGTTAGGTTCTGTGTTGGATTCATGTTTGTTTTTCCTCTGTGGGATTCGGGTGCACTGGCCTGGGGGTGTGCCGAAGGTCGACCCCCCCCACCTGGATGCTGAAATGAAGGTAAGTGGAATAATTTTTAGACTTTTATAATTGGAATATGACCCGTAATTTGCATTAGTATATGTTTAATATTGTAAGAGTGTACATGAAAACGGAGTCAGATATGGTGATTGAAGTTTTATTGTAGAAGGATGTACAGATTATCAACCAATGTTGTTTTTTTGCAGACCCCCCTGGGCTTCGTGAGGGAAAAAGAAAAGGTGAGGTTATTGTTTATATTGGTTTCTTTTGGAGTTCAAAAGTCAATTTTGTAACCAGTACCTCTCTGCTCTCCTCCTTGTGGTCTCCAGGGGGAGCTGCCGGCCTCCGTCCCTCCGACTGTGTTTTATATTTTTGTTTGTGAGGGGTTCAGTGGAGGTTCCAGAGTACGTCACTTTGACTTTCTGTGGGAGCCCACTCATCATTACCTTACTCACAGTGTGTGATTGGTTGATCTTCTGTTTGTGAAGGTATTCAGGTGAGGTGGGCTCATGAGGACTCCCTGGGGACTGAATTGGGGAAACCGGGGTATCAAACACTGATGTTCGTCGTTGCTGATGGTGAAAATGGGCCTGTTTCGGTGTTTGGTTGTTTCCTGTAGGCCGACAGCTCCCGGTGGGTGTGGTTACGTTCTGTGGGGGGGACCTGCAGGTACAAGGGAGGTGAGAGATGGGATGGAAGGGTTGAATAAATGAACTTTCCTGTAGGGAGGAGCCAGAAAACGAGCTGGGGGGAGACGATGTTGGTCGAGGGTGTCGTTTCTCCGCCTCTGCCCGAGCTGTCTGGGGGGGTGAGATGCTTCTTTGCATGGGTGGGTTTGATGTTTGAGTGGCTCTGTGGGCCCGTTTAGGCTTCACTGAGGACTCCGGGCTAGGAGTAATGTTAGAGGTTATTGGTGTTTGTAATGATATTGTTGGTCCCGGATACTGGGGGTTACCTGCATCACCCCCTGCTTCGGGCAGGGCGGGCGGTTGTCCCCCCTCGCTCGAGTCCGACTCCTCCCAATACTGCTCCTCTGGGGGATTGTCCAATTCTCCATGCTCTGTGGATTGGGGGAGATGGGGACCAGGGGGGAGAGAAAAGTGCTGGGGAGAGACATGGAGAGGGGGGGAGGGGGGAGGGGAGGGAGAGGGAGGGGGTGAAGGAGGGGGTGAAAGTGAATCCTGTTCTGAGTCAAAAAATATATGTTCATGTGCGGTGGTGAAGGCCTGAGGGTGTAGCCTAGCCCCGTAGCGTCGGTTAGCCCAACCTTTTGCTACCTCCAGGGCTAGGCTTTCCCCCCAGACCTCAGTGTAAGTGGGGATGATGTTTTCATAATGGTCCAGTAATAAATGTAGGTTCGTGTTCATCCATTTCAGTGTGTTTTCATGAATAAGATCTCTGATTTTTGAGTTTGGTGATGAAGGTTTAATGAACTGACTGACTTTAGTGACCTGTCTCATCATGCCTGTGGGAAAATGACCTGTAGCTATTGCATCTTTGATGATGTGGGAATGGTGAACTGCCTGAATAAGCTTGAAATATTCCTTAGCTGTTGTGTGTGTGTACTCATCAAGTGGCTGTCTGGGTGGTGAGAGTGAGTGACTGTAAAGGTGCCGGTCTCTGTGTTTCTGTCTGATGGGTGCATGTATATGCCTTGTAGTGTGGTGTTGGGTGCTAATGTCTGTTGTGTGGTGTATTCTGGACCCTTCATCCCTCCTCTGCCCCTGACTGCGCTGGTGCCCTGTCCCTGTCACCATGAAACCATTGTGTGCACCCACCTGAGTATCCTGCGTCGACTGGTCTTGAATGTGGAGCCGATGTTGAGGCCTGTAGTCTCTGGCTGTCCTCTTTCCGTGCTGGATGGCGGCCATTTTGGTCCTGTTGAGGAGACTTAGAGATTCCAGGCAGGTGAATAAAGTTCACTTTTTTGTGGACGATTCAGGATGTTTAGGTCTCCCCCGGCTGGGGGGAAGGTTAGGAGTCCTCAGGGGGTGCCGCTCTGGTTATGCTAAAACTTAACTTTTAATAGTCTTAGATTAAAACCAATGGTGAGGGATAAAAACAGTGCCCGTATTTTTTCATTTTTTAACAATATAATTTAAAAGGAAAAGACAGGGTGTCTCGCTCCAGCGCAGACAGGAGTCCCTGACGTTTCGCAGCAGGTGCTGCTTCCTCAGAGGGGAGTCGAGGAGAGATGAAGTCTGGAGGAGAGAGGCTCACTTAAAATGGTGGATTTTCCCTCCAGTTCAGGCCTCTCTCCCCCAGATTGGTCCAGAAAAGTGGGTGTGGTCCTGTAAAAGAAATGTGCCTATCCTAAGTGAGGGGTAACAAGTGGGGGCAGGTGAGGGAGGGGAATAGTGTCCTTCTGAGGGCTCATTGGTGGAGCTGTGACTGAGGAGTAGGGAGGTTGTACTGGTTGCAGGGTGCTGCTTTGTCCAGCAGATGGTGGCAAAGCTGATGGTCATGATGTTCTTGTGGTGGTTTGAGGAGAGCAGAGAGGAGCCAGGCTGTGGCTGACTGTAGTTCAGGTTAGGGCCCAGGGGGGATTTTACACTCAGATTGGGGCCAAAAAAGAGGGGGGGGGGGAGGTTAGGGTTAGGGATCAGGAAGGGGAAAGGTTAAGGTTAGTATTTAGGAGAGGGAGAGGTTAAGGTTAGGGGTCAAACATTAAATGAATATCAATGAATAGTGATGCTAAAAAAGAAAAGTGATAATGCTAATCCTGAACATAATGATAATGGGGAAAGAAAATAATACTCTACTGATGATAATAATCCTGATCGTGTGAACACTTTAACATGATAATTGATCTTTTTCCGGTGTGTTACAGGTGGGGGGGTCCGAGATCAGCACACACCCGGCTCTGGCTAGGTTAGGTTCTGTGTTGGATTCATGTTTGTTTTTCCTCTGTGGGATTC
>NW_027211699.1:11320000-11372374 GCF_022749685.1 Semicossyphus pulcher | reverse complement strand
TTCTAGAGGGGTAATATGGCACTATGAGCTCTTTAAGATATGATGGTGCCTGACCATTAAGAGCTTTGTAAGTAAGAAGAAGGATTTTAAATTCTATTCTAGATTTTACAGGAAGCCAGTGCAGAGAGGCTAATACAGGAGAGATGTGATCTCTCTTCCTAGTTCTTGTCAGCACACGTGCTGCAGCATTTTGTACCAGCTGCAGAGTTTTTAGTGACTTATTAGAGCAGCCTGATAGTAACGAGTTACAATAATCCAACCTGGAAGTAACGAATGCATGGACGAGTTTTTCTGCATCGTGTTGAGACAGGATGTGTGTGCATACTGCATACTACATATTGCATACTACATAATACATTATAAATACTGCATACTGCATACAACATACTAAATACTGCTTACTGCATACTGCATATTGCATACTAAATACTGCGTCCTGCATATTGCATACTGCATACTGCATATTGCATACTAAATACTGCTTACTGCATCCTGCATACTGCATACTACATACTACATACTGCATATTGCATACTACATTATAAATATTGCATACAACATACTAAATACTGCTTACTGCATACTGCATACTACATACTAAATACTGCATACTGCATATTAAATACTGCTTACTGCTTACTGCATACTACATACTGCATACTGCATATTGCATACTACATACTACATTATAAATACTGCATACTGCATACAACATACTAAATACTGCTTACTGCATACTGCATATTGCATACTAAATACTGCTTCCTGCATATTGCATACTGCATACTGCATACAACATACTAAATACTGCTTACTGCATACTGCTTACTGCATACTGCATACTGCATACTACATACTGCATACTCTATATTGCATACTGCATACTACATACAACATTCTGCATACTACATACTAAATACTGCATACTGCATACAACATACCAAAAACTAAATAATGCATACTGCATACCAAATACTAAATACTGCATACTGCATACTACATATTGCATACTACATACTAAATACTGCATACTACATTCTACATACTACATACTGCATACAGCATACTGCATACTACATACTAAATACTGCTTACTGCATACTGCATACTACATACTGCATACTGCATATTGCATACTACATACTAAATACTGCATACTACATATTGCATACTACATACTAAATACTGCTAACTGCATACTGCACACTGCATACTGCATACTGCATATTGCATATTGCATACTACATACTACATTAAAAATACTGCATACTGCATACAACATACTAAATACTGCTTACTGCATACTGCATACTGCTTACTGCATACTCTATATTGCATACTACATACTGCTTACTGCTTACTGCATATTGCATACTACATACTACATACTGCATACAACATACTAAATACTAAATACTGCATACTACATACTACATACAACATACTAAATACTGCATACTGCATATTGCATACTTCATACTACATACTGCATACAACATACTAAAATCTAACTACTGCATACTACAACATTCTGCATACTACATACTAAATACTGCATACAACATACCAAATACTAAATAATGCATACTGCATACTAAATAATGCATACTGCATACTGCATACTGCATACTACATACAACATACTAAATACTGCATACTGCATATTGCATACTACATACTACATACTGCATATTGCATATTGCATATTGCATACTACATACAACATACTACATATAACATACTGCATACTGCATACAGCATATTGCATACTACATACTGCATACTGCATACTACATACTGCATACAACATACTGCATACTGCATACTGCATACTACATACTACATACTGCATACAACATACTAAATACTGCTTACTGCATACTGCATACTACATACTGCATACTCTATATTGCATACTACATACTACATACTGCATATTGCATACTACATACTACATACTACATACTGCATATTGCATACTACATACTACATACTAAATACTACATACTAAATACCACATACTGCATACCACATACTGCATACTAAATACTGCATACTGCATACCACATACTGCATACTGCATACTACATACTACAAACTAAATACTACATACAAAATACTGCATACTACAAACTAAATACTGCATACTGCATACTACAAACTAAATACTACATACTGCATACTACATACAACATACTAAATACTACATACTAAATACTACATACAACATACTGCATACTGCATACCACATACCGCATATTGCATACTACATACCACATACTACATACTGCATACTGCATACCACATACCACATACTGCATACTACATACAAAATACTGCATACTGCATACTGCATTCAACATACTGCATACTACATTCAACAAACAGCATACTACATACAGCATACTACATACTACATACTACATACTGCATACTACATACTACATACTACATACAGCATACTACATACTACATACTGCATTAAACATACTACATACTGTATACTGCGGTAGTCTGTAGTTCGGAGCTTTTCAAATTTATTTAGCAGAATGCTACGCCGTGCATGCGTGGGTTCCCTCCGGGTGCTGCGGCTTCCTCCCACAGTCCAAAGACATGCTCGGTAGGTTCACTGGTGACTCTAAATCGCCCTCACTGATGTTCAGTACAACAGCACGACCTCGAGTGAACGTCTTAAAAGAGTTTAGAGGAGCAGATGTTTTCATCTAACTTTACAGTTAAACCAAGGTGTGGTTAAATAGTTTGTTAATTAAGACCTTGTTCAGTAATCCATGTGTACGTGCAGCATAAAGCTAACTCTTGGCAGCACCAACCAGCCCACGAGCCAACAGAATGCCTGTTTATTGCATATTGTATACTACATACTGCATACTACATTCAACATACTGCATATAGCATACAACATACTACATACAACATACTACATACTGTATACTGCCGTAGTCTGTAGGAGCTTTTCAAATTTATTTAGTTGTATGCTACGCCAGCACCAGTTTCTGGTTTTGGAAAGTGGAAGTAAATAAAAGCAAACCACCACTTCTGTAGCTATAGCGCCCCCTTCTGCTGGAATGGTGCTGCTGTCCGTGATTTCAACTGCCGTTGTGACGTTGCTTTGCATTGTGGGATACAGTAGGCGAGGTAGACTTGTCCAATTCATATTGAAGATTTTCTCCAAATCAGTACGATATCAGGGCATTTTTGGCGTACTGCACATTTAGCTTTTGTTTGCATACTACAGACTACATTTAGGCCACATCAGCATGTACTGCTAGTGTAGTATGGCATTTCAAACACAGCCATACATAGGGAAAGAACTACAAAATAAAACAGGAAACACTTAAAAGCAAAAGCAGGACTGACAGTAGGACTACAAAATAAAACAGGAAATGACCTAATACATTACTAAACCGGACTAAATCAAGACAGGAACAAACTAAATACAAAACTAAACAATGACAACCAAACAGACCGTTTACAGTGAACAGAATGTCACAGTTCAACATTCATGCTTTTTTATGAATTCATATTTTAATATTGAATAAGAAGCAGCCCGATCCTTTGCTGTGAATCAGTACTGGCCTGCCCTGACAGTGAAGTCAACTGATTTAAACTAAGGAAAAATGTTAGCTTAATCTAACGTAGCTTTAGCTATCAGTCAGCGATGCTAGTAGCTTGAGCTAGCAGAGAGAAATAGTGTATGTTATTGTTATTATTGTTGCCAGTGAAATCGTGCTGTCACAGTATGATCTGGGTACACTCTGTAATGTTAGCTCCAGAAGTTAGCATTAGCTAATTGAACCTAATGTTAGCTTCTCCTCTTTGTGCCAAAGAGATGTTAGCTTATGCAGCTAACAGAAGTCTCTCTTGTTAATGTGTTAATTGTTTAAGAACATTAATTCTCCGCCACGAGCATTAGCTCCTGAAGCTAATATTATCTTCTCTTAGAGTTCTGTCCCTCACATTAGCGTAACACTCAGTAGAACTAAGGTCAGTTCAAGCAGCTAATAGCGTTCACAATATGTCATGAAACACTAACATTAGCTAACATTAGCTTAACTTGGCTCATATACTAGCCTCTCCTCTCTTTGTGCAACAGGCTTTATCTCTACAAGCTAATGCTGCTGTAATGGTCAGGCTGAAAGAAGCTAGCATTCATTTTCATATAAAACTGAAATGTGCTAAAGAAGCTAATATTAGCTTCTCCCGTGAGTCTGTCAGTATCCCAGCAGTCATGTGGTTGTTGGAATAGTTGGAAGAATTAGTTGTTGGATGATTTGTAGTGTTGGTTAATATTTAACTGTATGAAGGCCATGTTCAGCAAAGTTTCACTGTTTTATTTATTAAATTAAGCTTCAACTCAACTCAAACAAATAAGCTAAATAAGTCTCCTTGTACAATCTAATGCTAGCTTAGAAAACATATCAAAGCAACATACCAACAACATGCTATCCCGCCAAGCTAACTTTACAAAAACTGAATTTCTAAACTTTTGCCAACGTCGTTTCAAATTAGCTTGTGCAAGAGAGCATTCCTGCACTCAGTGACTATTTACAGATGCATTCATTATTCTCTTTCACTGAAGAGTTTGCCTGTGAAACATTAGTTCTGTATCATAAATCATAAGTTTCAATGTCGAAGACATCTGTCGCTTAAATTAGCCGCCCCTTTGTGCAAGTAAAAAGGTGAGAGCAAGAATTAAAGATTAGATTATCTTCCTTAACTTTTGCAACAAAGTGTATGTAAGAGTCGGAGTCAGTCTGAAACCAGTTGAACTTTGTGCTTCTCGCTTTAATAACCTGAGACAATCCATCATGTTGTTTGTGTAAGTTTCACTCTGCAGATGTAATCTCTAATGAAACTTTAAGTATAGTTCGCTCTGTACTCTCTGTTCACCTGACGCTCATAAAGAACCTGATCAAGAATTCTTTTAGCGAGCTCTGACCCCATAAAGTTTGTAAGAAGACCTGCTGGGCCTGAAGGGTGGGATTTCTGTGTGGCATGTCCCCGGCTGAGCTATGGCTTTAGTCTCTGCAGAGCTGCTGGCATCGAGCCGCCGGGCAGAGATAAGCATGCAACACACAGAAACTGTGAGGAGGGAGAGTTCAGCTGCAGGGTGTAGAAACAGGTTCGTTCACAAACACGATTTTACATTCAAACCAAGAAGGCATGCATTTCATTTGTTTTATTTATCTTCCTGCAGCACGGATTGTTTGCAGAGCTGACGAGGGCGTGTTGAGCCACGGTGATGACAGATGGGATGCTGTGAGGTGGGTGTGAGCTTTGCCTAAGGTTGGAATGAGGAGAGGAGGTCACGAAAGGCTCTCAGAGGAGAGTAATGAACAGGTGTAAAAGGTGAAGGTTTCATAGATAAACTGTGCAAACAGAACGAATGCAGGGAAAAACATGAAATACAGTTTGCACACATTAGTGATCGTGTCGAAGGTGCAAGGTACAAGAAGGGACTAAAGAAGTTAACTCTTACAGGGTGTAATTCAAACACTCCTTGGGGGGGAAACATTCTTACGTAACCATTACAGGTTTGAAAGTGAAGCAGCTGCAGGTAATGTTAGAAGTCATCTAAGTCATCTCATCGGCCCAAAGCTCGTGACCACAGGTGAGGGCTGGAACGTAGATCGACTGGTAAAGTAAAAGCTTTGCCTTCAGGCTCAGGTACTGGTATTTCAGATTTAGTGACCTTCGAGTGTTTGCAGTGAGATTCCTTGTTTAATAAAGAGATAAAGAGACACCAGGGCCCAGCAACATCCTAAAGGCCAAAACATGGGCTCTTCTCTCCTCTGTGTGATCATCAGCAGATAGAGAAGTTACTGAGGCCTCAGACTGCTTCCGTCAAAGAGCCTGAGGTCTGGTTATCATACTGAGAGGGATTTCTATGGGGATCTTTTCAGGTATCTAAATATGTGACCTTTTAAAAGTACTCGTGATCTTCCCTCAGAGACTGTCGCACCATCAGAGCTCATCAGTCTGACTTTAAACATTTGAAAACGTGTAAAAACATGTCTGCTGCTGCTGTTAGCCTCTGGCAGCTCCGTTTAACCTTTCATTTAATCAGGAAGTCTCTGAAACCAAAATGTCTTGTGAAACTTTGATGTTTCCGACCATTAAACTGCCAGATGCCTGAACAACCTCACCTGGCTCCTTTCGATGGGAAGGAGTAGCGGCTCTACTCCGAGCTCCCTCCGGATGTCTGAGCTTGTTACCCGGTCTCTAAGGCCGAGCCCTGCATCAGATGCAGAAATCAAAGCTTTGCCTTCAGGTTACCCTCTTCACCACCTCAGTCCGGTACAACGCCTGCATTACTGCACCACCCGTCTGTCAATCTCACGATCCATTTTACCCTCACTGTGAACAAGACCCCGAGATGCTTCAGCTCACTCCCTACCCGGAGGGGTTAATCCACCTTTTCCCAGCAGAGAGGAGGTGCTGACTCTCATCCCAACGGCACCACACTCGGCTTCACACCGCCCCAATGCCTGCTGGAGGTCCCATTTTGAAGCCAACAGGACGACATCATCTGCAAAGAGAAGAGAGTCCCCAAACAGGAAGCCCTGCTCCTCCTGGCTGTGCCTTGACATCCTGTCTGTGAAAATCACAAACAGAATAAATGATAAGGAGTAACCCTGGTGGAGGCCAGCACACACTTGAAATGTGTCGGACTTGTGGTCCCGGGACCCCATACTCTCGCAGTAGCCCCACACGACTCCCTGGTGGTCACGTTTGTGGGCCCTCCTGCTGTCCACAAAACACTTGTAGACTGGATGAGCCCCCAGAGCAGCACTGCGAGTGTAGAGAGACGGTCCACTGTTCAAATGCCAGGATGGAATCTCTGGAGGTAGTGTGAAACCCCGACAGTCGCAGCACACCCATTGGTCCCACCATCCCGGTCTTCCCCTCACAGGCAGCTCCTGAGTGAAGAGTCCAGCCAATCTCCAGTTTGGTTCCGGTGCTGCGCGTGGATGTGAGCCCAACGCTCCACTTCCTGCTCCATCTCTGGTTCCCCAATAGAGAGATGGCGTTTCATTTACTCAGAGCCACTTTGTGATGCCGGGGAACAGGACGCCAAGGTCCCCACCTTCGCCCGCTGCCCGGCTTCCTTTGCACCCGACCCCCGTGCTTTATGACTGCAGCACGACATCACAGAAACATCTCTTCAGCTGCTGGTGTTTAAAGGTTCGGTGACAGTACAGCTGCTTTAAAGGACCGTACTGACACGTCTATGGCTTCTGCATTTTGTAATGATATTTTATGGATGTGGAAACAACGCAGTGAAAGGTTTTTGTGCAAACTCAAGAAAACTTTTTTGTCTTTATAATTTCTGTAACAGTGAGAAATGTTAGACGACTAACTGAGCTGGCCTCCAACAAACAAACATGTTGTGGATCCAAACGTGAAACATTAAGAGGAAAGCAAACAGGCAATTGTTGTTTTAAATGTAATGATGTTAACGTGTTAACAAACCCGTGCTGACGACAGGTTTTAAATCTTATTTAATACAAAACCAAATGTGTCATTGTGTGAAACCCGTCAGAGTCTTAAACCTGAAACCTGGAGTCTCTGTTGTCAGATCTGACCCGAGTCCAGATTTGCACCTTAACGTTCACCCATCATCAGTTGTGTTTGACAGAAGCTACCAGTTATACTCCATCACAAAGGATGTGTGTATAAAAGCTACTCTGTATCTGGGTACTATAATTACCTCCCACAGTGGCTGACATTTACTGAAGCTTTCACCACATTGTGTTTACAAACTTTTCATTGAACTTTGTCTGTCTGCCTCTTTGGCAGCTTTCCTGCAGGTCCCTGCTCGCTGATGAGCCAAAGGTCGCACAGAGCCTGGAGCTCCTATAGACTTTGGCATCAATAAACACAACTAATTATTGTCACGCAAGTTAGCAGGTTGCATTTTTCCCTGACCATCCCCGACACACCCTGCCCAGCCCCCATGCGCATTCCTCCCGTCATGGCTCCTGCTGAGTGATTGACGGCTCCTGAGCTGCTGCAGGTTTATAAAGGAGGCGAGAGTCGTGTGGCTCCTCACTCTCCTTCTCTCTCTGTGTCTCCAGCAGCACAAAGACAGCATCCATCATGAGCTTTATAGTTTCTAACAGGGCCGGGTCTCTGAGGAGCTCCATAGGGGGAGCCAGCGCCTCCATGATGAGCGTGGGTGGTGGAGGATGGATCAGCAGGAAGTCCAGCAGCGTGTACGGAGGAGCAGGAAGTGGAGGGGTCCGCATCTCCTCTGCTGGCATGGGTGGAGGCTTTGGGAGTGGCGGCGGTGGCGGCGGTTACTCGTCCTCCGTCAGCTACAGCATGTCCGGCGGTGACGACAGCGTCATCGGCAACGAGAAGTTCACCATGCAGAACCTGAACGACCGCCTGGCCACCTACCTGACCAAGGTGGCGGCGCTGGAGAAGTCCAACGCCGAGCTGGAGCTGAAGATCAGGCAGTTTGTGGAGAGCAAGGTCGGCCCCGCCACCCGAGACTACAGCGCCTTCTTCGTCACCATCGCTGACCTCACCGCCAAGGTAACACATCCTCCCCTTCACAGGTAACAGGTGCAGGGATCTGACTCAGGCCAGAGTGTCTGTGAATGAATGAGGTGAGATTTGCAGTGAGGAGGGGGTGACTGATGATGACAGTAGCTCTATAACTGCAGCACTTTAAACGTGAAGACGAAACACTTCCTGTTTGTTTGCTTCAGATTCAAGGAGCCATCAGGGTGAACGGAGCCGTCCACCTGAGCATCGACAACGCCCGCCTGGCTGCAGAAGACTTCAGGACCAAGTGAGTACCTTCATCAGCCCGACAGACACATGGAGACCTGATCAGACGTGTGAGTGACTCAGCTGTTTCCTCTGTGGCTGTAACTCCTGGACAGAAGTCAGAAACTGTGAAAGTTACTGTACAAAGGTGTCAGGTGTGCTTTGACTGACAGGCTGCAGCAGGTGTGGTGTTCATGTCTTATTGAGCAGCTCCGACCTCAGGGCCTCATCAATCTGTTTCTCATAAAGAGACAAAGAGAGGAATCGTTCAGTCCTGTAGCACCCTCTGCTGCTGCAGTCCTGTAGCTTCATGTAAATGTGCGTCGTGTGTCTGAGCACAGAGTTTCACAGGTGTGACAGACGACGCTGTCAGGACTTAATAAAACACTTTACGTAGAAGTGCGAGCACACCGCCTGAGGGAAGTGCTTCTATAGGAACAGCTGCTGTCTGTGTGACCTTTTAACAGCAGCTCAGACTGCTTACATTGTTCATACAACCACAGAGCATCACACCTGTCCATCAACTGACTCCCCCCCCCCCCGCAGGTACGAGAACGAGCTGGCCATGCGTCAGTCGGTGGAGGCCGACATCGCCGGGCTGAGGAGGGTCCTGGACGAGCTGACCCTGAGCCGGACCGACCTGGAGATGCAGATCGAGGGCCTGAAGGAGGAGCTGATCTTCCTCAAGAAGAACCACGAGGAGGTGAGGGAGCACGAAACACCTGCACCACTCTGTGACGGGACCAACACAGAAAAACACGTCCAAAAGAAATTATGATAAAATGTTACAAATCAATAAATAAAAGTCAAATTAGAAGAAGAAATGAACTCGTCACACGTCACAGTCTGACGGTGATCTTATCGTCTGCAGGAGCTGCTGGCCATGAGGACTCAGATGAGCGGGCAGGTGAACGTGGAGGTGGACGCCGCTCCTGGAGTCGACCTCAGCAGGATCATGGCCGAAATCAGAGAGCACTACGAGACCGTCGCCAGCAAGAACCAGAGAGAGCTGGAGTCCTGGTTCCAGACCAAGGTAAAGCTGTGACATCACTTCCTGTGGCTGTAGAGATCACCTGTTTGTTCTCAAATTTGAATCTGTGTGTGTGTGTGTGTGTGTGTGTGTGTGTGTGTGTGTGTCGCTGCAGACGGAGACTCTGAACAAAGAGGTGGTCACTCAGACGACCACCCTGCAGACGTCCAGGTCAGAGATCACAGAGGTCAAACGCACGCTGCAGAACCTGCAGATCGAGCTGCAGACCCTGCTCGGCCTGGTGAGTAACCGACTTTTCTTTCAGCACCTGATGAACAAAGTCAGACATTTAAAGTTACTTCTCGTGCTGCTGATCAGACGCGTGATTTTGTTGTGATTGTGTTGCAGAAAGCATCTCTGGAGGGAACTCTTGGTGAGACACAGAGCCGCTTCGCCATGCAGCTCTCCGGGTACCAGTTTCAGGTGAGACTGGAACAGGATCGCAGCTTTTACACTGCTGTCTGTTCGACTGCAACCTGTCAACCCTCGACTCCTTCTTCTCCTTCTTCTCCCACCAGGTGAGCAGTATGGAGGAGCAGCTGGTGCAGCTGAGAGCCGACCTGGAGCGTCAGGGACAGGAGTACCAGATGCTGCTGGACATCAAGACCCGCCTGGAGCTGGAGATCGCCGAGTACAGGAGGCTGCTGGACGGAGAGGCCGTCAGCAGGTGAGACTCAGCCAGGAGGGCGGGGGATGGGGGGGTCGGGTGTTCAGGTCTACACCTGCCAACTACTTTAGGCTCCATAGGATTCAGATTACCGCTCGGCTAACAGAGAGAGAAACAAGGTAACGAAGCTGCGGTCAGTAACAAAGTAAATAACAGGAATGTAGTATAATAAGTGAGTAATAAAAAGTGCATATGTAGCATCTATGGGTTAATAAACAGGTAATAGTGGGTTAATTAGTAACACTATTATAACACTATGACGTGACGGGATGACTGAGCAGTGGCGATGAGCTCGTCCCTCCGCCTCGTGTGGAGAAGCTTAAATAAACGTGTGAAATTACGATGCCTTGTTTTGCTGTGAGTCTGACTCATCTCTTCTCTGATTGGTCGACAGCTCCTCCTCCACCTCCTCCTCCTCCACCTCTACAACCAAACGGACTGTGACGGTGGTGGAGACGGTGGTTGATGGAAAGGTGGTCTCCTCTTCCTCCTCCACTGCCTCCTCCATCCTGGCTTCTCGCTGAGCTGCTGCGGAGGGTGACAGCCAATCATCATCATCATCATCACCATAATCATCATCATCACCATCATCATCATCATCATTGTTCACTGATGCTGATCAGAGATTCTGATGTTTGATCAATAAAACGACAGTCTGGATAAACTCTGTGTGACCGTTTCTTCACTTTAACAGTGTTGATGTTAGCCTGTAGCTAACGCTAACTGTAGTTACGTGGCATGATACCAGTTGAACCACCCTCCTCCCTCACACCACAGACGGCAGCAGAATAAATGAGTAAAGTAATGATTATTAATTAAAATCAAAGAAACTAAAACTTTAACACATTTAAACAAAAGTACAGAAGCTGAGAGCGGCCATTCTTGAAATAGTTTTTAAAAGTAGAGAATGTAATTCTGATCTTTGAAAGGAAACGACTCTGAAACATCACGTCTGCTCGGAGCAGCAAACTAACAGCTATGAATAATTATTAAAGACAATGTGGTCGTTTCACTAATTTAATGAACACGTGAAATAATATTAAAACTGAAGCTTTGATAAGACGAATCACATGTAATGAAAGTAAGTAAGTTCTGTTCATCACGAAGTGAAGGGGAACAGATAAAACATAGATTATCACATGTACAGGACTGTGCACAAGTTTCAGGCAGGTGTGACAAAATGCTGTAAACTCAGAATGCTCTCAAACATGGAAGTGTTCATAGTTTATTTTCATCGATGAACAAAATGCAGTGAATGAACAGAAGAGAAATCTAAATCAGATCAATATCTGGTGTGACCACCCTTTGCCTTCTAAACAGCATCAGTTCTTCTCGGTACACTTGCACACAGTTTCTGAAGGAACTCGGCTGGTAGGTTGTTCCAAACATGTTGGAGAACTAACCACAGATCTTCTGTGGATGTAGGCTTCCTCAGATCCTTCTGTCTCTTCATGTCATCCCAGACAGACTCCATGATGTTGAGATCAGGGCTCTGTGGGGGCCATACCATCAGCTCCAGGACTTCGTGTTCTTCTTCACGCTGAAGATAGTTCTTCATGACATTGGCTGCATGTTTGGGGTCGTCGTCCTGCTGCAGAATACATGTGGGGCCAATCATACGCCTCCCTGATGGTAGTGCATGATGGATAAGTATCTGCCTGTATTTCTCAGCATTGAGGACACCATTAATCCTGACCAAATCTCCGACTCCATTTGCAGAAATGCAGCCCCAAACTTGAAGGAACCTCCAGCATGCTTCACTGCTGCCTGCAGACACTCATTATCGTAGCGCTCTCCAGCCCTTCGGCGAACAAACTGCCTTCTGCTGCAGGTCTGAGCTGATGGCTCTGCTGGACATCTTCCCATTTGGAAGGGAAATAAGCTCGATGTGTTTTTCACCTGCTGCACTAAGTTTCCTCGGCCGACCACTGCGTCTACGATCCTCAACGTCGCCCGTTTCTTTGTGCTTCTTCCAAAGAGCTTGAACAGCACATCTTGAAACCCCAGTGTGCTTTGAAATCTTTGCCTGGGAGAGACCTTGCTGATGCAGTATAACTACCTGGTGTCTTGTTGCTGTGCTCAGTCTTGCCATGGTGTCTGACCTGTGACATGAAACTGTCTTCCACAGCCTCACCTTGGTAGCAGAGTTTGGCTGTTCCTCAGCCAGTTTTAAGCCTCCTACACAGCTGTTTCTGTTTCACTTAATGACTGTGTTTCAACCTACATGTGACACTGATGATCATTAGCACCTGTCTGGTACAATTGGTTGATCATACACCTGACTATAATCCTACTAAATCCCTGACTGTGTGCAGGTGTACCTGTAAGAACTGATGCTGGTTTGAAAGCAAAGGTGAGTGACACCAGATATTGATTTGATTTAGATTTTTCTTTTGTTCGCTCACTGATCGTTTTGTAAATTGATCAAAATATTATTTAATTATTATTATTATTATTATTATTATTTAATATTAAATAAAAAAATATGTATATTTCTGAAAGCGTTCCTAGTTTGCAGCATTTTTTCACACCTGCCTGAAACCTTTGCACAGTCCTGTATATTATATAGATATATATCTATATAGATATATATATATCTATATATAGATATATATATGACACATTATCTCTCTTTATTCAGTATTCATTTTTATGACTTTATTCTGAGTTAAGTAGGATTTCTATTAGATTAATGATTTTATATATATATTATATATTTATATTTATCCTCTTTGACAAAATGACAACAACAAAGACAACAGATGAAATAAGTTCACTAATAAAAAATGCATAACTAATTAGTTACAAGTAAACGTTTTGTAGTTTGCATCAGTGACATGTAGAGAAATCACACTTCACGTTTACATCAAATCTTTAATCTGAACTTGTGAAAGATGAAATGTTCGATTCTTTAAACGTCTGCAGGTTTGTGGTCCTGACAAACACAGAGTCCAAAACACTAACGCAGCAGCTGGTGTTGTAAGAGCAGACGAGTGGCGATGCTGCCCCCTGCTGGCCCTCAGGACACATTGGTTTCTTCACAATCAGAAGCAGCTTTATTGGACACTTAGAAGGACTGTGACTGTGTTCCCTTTGCTCTCACACACACACAGACATGAGTTAGAAACACGGACAGGCTCTGCTCTGTGTGGACACAAAAATATGTTACACATTATTTATATTAATAAATATAGATGAAAGAACACACAACAACATTTACAGGCAGGAGACAGTCATGCAAAGCTGCAGAGATGGATATGGCTGTTATGTACAGAGGTAGCTGCTTGTAGTATTTACAGTATTTACAGAGACGGTGGGTTGACCTTCGGTGCAGAGATAATTCATACATAAGAGAGTGAAGAGTTCTGCTTCTTTATAACCGTCCTGAGTGACGCTGTGCAGGCTGCCTCACGCCCGGATCAGGACACATTTCATTTCCTTCCATCAGGACAGATATTCTCTCTCGGCCCCTCTGGGCTTCATTCCTCATTTTACCTGCACTGACAAGAAATGTGTCAAGGTTCATTGTTCCCAAAAAAGAGAGGACCCAGATGCACACTTATATGATTTAATAAAACTAAAGTCCAACTGAGAATCCAACAAGAACAGGAGAGAACACAAGAGCCGGGTAATCCAGAATAATACACAGGGAGGCATACGTAGGGTTTAACAGACAAACACAATGAACCAGCACAGAGACTAAATACACTTAGCAGGTGAGGCTAATCAGACACAGGTGAGACAATCAAGGGCCAGGTGAAAACAATCAGGCAGGGCACACAATCAAACGAGCGGGAAACACAAAGGCAGAAAGTGGATCAACACGAGAGACAAGGTGTCAAAGTAAAACAGGAAATGATCTGATCAAAGAGACACAAGTGAAATACTAAACAAGACTAACTACGGACAAGAACACAGAAAGAACTAAATACAAAAGTAAACGATGAGAAGTCATGACGAGAGACAGGGTGACCAGGTAAACCAGCAAACAACGTGTACAAACACAAACTAAACTAAAGTAACTCAACTAGAATAACTGGTGACAGAATAAACACTCGTCTGCTCCTTTGTTGACTCCTCAGGTGTTTCAGAACCAGACTCCTCGGGTGTTTCAGAACCAGACTCCTCGGGTGTTTCAGAACCAGACTCCTCGGGTGTTTCAGAACCAGACTCCTCGGGTGTTTCAGAACCAGACTCCTCGGGCGTTTCAGAACCAGACCCCTCGGGCGTTTCAGAACCAGACCCCTCGGGCGTTTCAGAACCAGACTCCTCGGGCGTTTCAGAACCAGACTCCTCAGGCGTTTCAGAACCAGACTCCTCAGGCGTCTCAGAACCAGACTCTTCAGGCGTCTCAGAACCAGACTCTTCAGGCGTTTCAGAACCAGACTCCTCAGGCGTTTCAGAACCAGACTCCTCAGACGTTTCAGAACCAGACTCCTCGGGCGTCTCAGAACCAGACTCTTCAGGCGTCTCAGAACCAGACTCTTCAGGCGTTTCAGAACCAGACTCCTCGGGCGTCTCAGAACCAGACTCTTCAGGCGTCTCAGAACCAGACTCTTCAGGCGTTTCAGAACCAGACTCCTCAGACGTTTCAGAACCAGACTCTTCAGGCGTCTCAGAACCAGACTCTTCAGGCGTTTCAGAACCAGACTCCTCAGGCGTTTCAGAACCAGACTCCTCAGACGTTTCAGAACCAGACTCCTCAGGCGTTTCAGAACCAGACTCCTCGGGCGTTTCAGAACCAGACTCCTCGGGCGTTTCAGAACCAGACTCCTCGGGCGTTTCAGAACCAGACTCCTCGGGTGTTTCAGAACCAGACTCCTCGGGTGTTTCAGAACCAGACTCCTCGGGTGTTTCAGAACCAGACTCCTCGGGCGTTTCAGAACCAGTCTCCTCGGGCGTTTCAGAACCAGACCCCTCGGGCGTTTCAGAACCAGACTCCTCGGGCGTTTCAGAACCAGACTCCTCGGGCATCTCAGAACCAGACTCCTCAGGCGTTTCAGAACCAGACTCCTCAGGCGTCTCAGAACCAGACTCTTCAGGCGTCTCAGAACCAGACTCCTCGGGCGTCTCAGAACCAGACTCCTCAGACGTTTCAGAACCAGACTCCTCGGGCATCTCAGAACCAGACTCTTCAGGCGTTTCAGAACCAGACTCCTCAGGCATCTCAGAACCAGACTCTTCAGGCGTTTCAGAACCAGACTCCTCAGGCGTTTCAGAACCAGACTCCTCAGACGTTTCAGAACCAGACTCCTCGGGCGTCTCAGAACCAGACTCCTCAGGCGTCTCAGAACCAGGAATGATTGCACGACTTCATTTGATGCTTTTTCTGACTGAAACAAGAAACTGAATAACTTGTGTCAAACATGTGATGATGAAAGTCTCATACAGCTCCCTCTTTGCTTCTTCATCCACTTGTGTCTTTGCTTTTGTGTGGATCTTTTCAGGAATACGTTAAAGACGACACGTCTGTCTGTTTTCATGCTGCTGTCTTTTGTGTGCACAGGACTGAATGAATGTCATCGGGCAGAAAACAGAAAGCGACTCAGCTGATTTAGCAGAAGTTTCTTTGTGAATCCAGTCTGACTGAAACTGAATCGCTGTGAAGAGCTGGAGGACACACGCCACTCGTGTCGGTATGAATGGACTGTGAGGACGACGTCCTGTTTACATTAAGAGGTTTAAATCCTGAAAACTAAAGTAACACTGACTCTTTGGTCCCTGCATGTGACTAACAGGTTTGAGTCCCCACGATGTCATACACAGCTAACACTCATGCGTTTGCTGTGTATCTGAGGACAATCATTTCCACAACAGTCCAAACCCTAACACCAGCCTTGACCTAAACGGATTCTCACCCTGAAACCAAATCATAGCCCAAAGAGTGACAGACATCAGGGCTAGAATCCATCCAAACATGTCCTCACTATCCATCACCTGTGGAAAACAACCTCGCTCACAAATCGTCCTCTGTTCTTGAAAATGTCCCCACATTTCAAAATACCTTTCTCCAGATTCCAAACATATTCTCACTTTCCCTTTCCATACATATCCCAGTTTTCCATATAGATCCCAGCTCTCTGAAAATGTCTTGCTTTCCTACAATGTCCTCACGTTTCAAACATGTTCTCCCTTTAAGAAAATGTCCTCTACACTTGAGAAAAGTTGCCACTTCCCAACAGATGTCCCCACTTCCTAAAAATGTCTCCACCTTCTACCCTCCCCAGAAATCTCTCCACTTCTATTCTATTCTAACATTCTCTCACTTATTCCAAATGTACCGACACTCCCAAAATCTTCTCACTTACCAAAACTTTCCTTACATGAAGAAAATGTTCCAAAACTGTCTTTGCTTTGTAAGAAATGTCTCCTCTCCAGAAAGGCCCCCACTTCGTCTTTATTGAATTATAAAAGAAATGTTTCAGAAGTGTCCTGCCTGACGTCCTCACTTGGTGAAAACGTTCTCACCTTTTGAACTCGATCCTGTCCTAACTTAAATAATAAGAACACAGAAACACGCGTGACAAAACTGTCATAGCTTTCCCCACCTCCAAACAGAATGGCACCATTTTTTTCCCTACATCATCCTCCCTTACCGGAAATGTTTCCACTTTTCAAAAATGCCCTCACTTCTTAAAAATGTTCTCACCTTTAAAACTGTACAAGAACACAGAAATGTTTAATGAGTAGGTTTGTACATTCTTCAAAATCATCATTTCATGTACATCCAAACTGTGAAAAAAGGGGAGTGCTGGAATAGAGCTATGTGATTTGTTAACATTTCGTACCCCCTCCAATGACAGTCAATCTTTGATTTAGCCCCGAGCAGGTTAGTGACCTTCCAGCTGCAGTGGTAAGTTGAATCTAAATGCAGTTTGACTTTTAGTGGTTCATTAATCAGCCCCTCCCCCACCTCGGGCGATCTGTTACACCTCCTGAGTTATAGTCTGCTGTCGACTCGCAGTCTGCTCAGAAATATGTTCATTTTGAAGATCTGACAGTAGGCCTGTGGCTAATTCTCTTCTGACAGTTATGAAGGAGCAGAATGGGTGCACAGAAAAAATGAAAAAATATATCATACTACTGAAAGCGTACAGTGTCAGGTATAGAGTGTATAGGCAACGATGGGCTGGTGACACCTATGCATTTAAACGTACTGTAAGAGTGTGAGGAAGCACGATGGTGTACACCTGTTAAAACAATCATAGCTTCTTTAGGCAACAAGAAGGAAGGTTTTATTTCAAGTTCATGTTTTAAAGTTTTTATTCAATCAGCTCTTTTGATTTTTTTCACATCACAACATTCAGTGCAGTGACTTACTATTGACAGTTGGTGCAGTAATTGCTCCTATTGTTCGGTGCAGACAGTTGAACTATTACTTGTTCAACAACAGTTGGCGCAGTGACAGAAACTATTCCTTGAAAGACAGTTGGTGCAGTGACAGGAACTATTCCTTGAAAGACAGTTGGTACAGTGACAGGAACTATTCCTTGAAAGACAGTTGGTGCAGTGACAGGAACTATTGCTTGAACGACAGTTGGTGCAGTGACCAGAATCAATCCTCGAACGACAGTTGGTGCAGTGACAGGAACT
Source organism: Semicossyphus pulcher (assembly GCF_022749685.1). NCBI lineage: Eukaryota > Metazoa > Chordata > Actinopteri > Labriformes > Labridae > Semicossyphus > Semicossyphus pulcher. The sequence goes on along the minus strand of NW_027211699.1, from coordinate 11,354,285 downwards.
CTGCTTGAACGACAGTTGGTGCAGTGACAGGAACTATTGCTTGAACGACAGTTGGTGCAGTGACAGGAACTATTCCTTGAACGACAGTTGGTGCAGTGACAGGAACTATTGCTTGAACGACAGTTGGTGCAGTGACAGGAACTATTCCTCGAACGACAGTTGGTGCAGTGACAGGAACTATTCCTTGAAAGACAGTTGGTACAGTGACAGGAACTATTCCTTGAAAGACAGTTGGTGCAGTGACAGGAACTATTCCTTGAAAGACAGTTGGTGCAGTGACAGGAACTATTCCTTGAACGACAGTTGGTGCAGTGACAGGAACTATTCCTTGAAAGACAGTTGGTGCAGTGACAGGAACTATTCCTTGAAAGACAGTTGGTACAGTGACAGGAACTATTCCTTGAATGACAGTTGGTGCAGTGACAGGAACTATTCCTTGAAAGACAGTTGGTGCAGTGACAGGAACTATTCCTTGAACGACAGTTGGTGCAGTGACAGGAACTCTGCTAGAACGACAGTTGGTGCAGTGACAGGAACTATTCCTTGAACGACAGTTGGTGCAGTGACAGGAACTATTCCTTGAAAGACAGTTGGTGCAGTGACAGGAACTATTCCTTGAATGACAGTTGGTGCAGTGACAGGAACTATTCCTTGAAAGACAGTTGGTGCAGTGACAGGAACTATTCCTTGAACGACAGTTGGTGCAGTGACAGGAACTCTGCTTGAACGACAGTTGGTACAGTGACAGGAACTATTCCTTGAACGACAGTTGGTACAGTGACAGGAACTATTCCTTGAAAGACAGTTGGTGCAGTGACAGGAACTATTCCTTGAAAGACAGTTGGTGCAGTGACAGGAACTATTCCTTGAACGACAGTTGGTGCAGTGACAGGAACTCTGCTTGAACGACAGTTGGTACAGTGACAGGAACTATTCCTTGAATGACAGTTGGTGCAGTGACAGGAACTATTCCTTGAAAGACAGTTGGTGCAGTGACAGGAACTATTCCTTGAACGACAGTTGGTGCAGTGACAGGAACTCTGCTTGAACGACAGTTGGTGCAGTGACAGGAACTCTGCTTGAATGACAGTTGGTGCAGTGACCAGAATCAATCCTCGAACGACAGTTGGTGCAGTGACAGGAACTCTGCTTGAACGACAGTTGGTGCAGTGACAGGAACTATTGCTTGAACGACAGTTGGTGCAGTGACAGGAGCTATTGCTTGAACGACAGTTGGTGCAGTGACAGGAACTATTCCTTGAACGACAGTTGGTGCAGTGACAGGAACTATTGCTTGAACGACAGTTGGTGCAGTGACAGGAATTATTGCTTGAACGACAGTTGGTGCAGTGACAGGAACTATTGCTAGAACGACAGTTGGTGCAGTGACCAGAATCAATCCTGGAACGACAGTTGGTGCAGTGACAGGAACTATTGCTTGAACGACAGTTGGTGCAGTGACAGGAACTATTCCTCGAACGACAGTTGGTGCAGTGACAGGAACTATTGCTTGAACGACAGTTGGTGCAGTGACAGGAACTATTGCTCGAACGACAGTTGGTGCAGTGACAGGAACTATTGCTCGAATGACAGTTGGTGCAGTGACAGGAGCTATTGCTCGAACGACAGTTGGTGCAGTGACAGGAACTATTGCTTGAACGACAGTTGGTGCAGTGACAGGAACTATTGCTTGAACGACAGTTGGTGCAGTGACAGGAGCTATTGCTTGAACGACAGTTGGTGCAGTGACAGGAACTATTCCTTGAACGACAGTTGGTGCAGTGACAGGAGCTATTCCTTGAAAGACAGTTGGTACAGTGACAGGAACTATTGCTTGAACGACAGTTGGTGCAGTGACAGGAACTATTGCTTGAACGACAGTTGGTGCAGTGACAGGAACTATTCCTCGAACGACAGTTGGTGCAGTGACAGGAACTATTGCTTGAACGACAGTTGGTGCAGTGACAGGAGCTATTGCTCGAACGACAGTTGGTGCAGTGACAGGAACTATTGCTTGAACGACAGTTGGTGCAGTGACAGGAACTATTGCTCGAACGACAGTTGGTGCAGTGACAGGAACTATTGCTTGAACGACAGTTGGTGCAGTGACAGGAACTATTCCTTGAAAGACAGTTGGTGCAGTGACAGGAGCTATTGCTCGAACGACAGTTGGTGCAGTGACAGGAACTATTGCTTGAACGACAGTTGGTGCAGTGACAGGAACTATTGCTCGAACGACAGTTGGTGCAGTGACAGGAACTATTCCTTGAAAGACAGTTGGTGCAGTGACAGGAGCTATTGCTCGAACGACAGTTGGTGCAGTGACAGGAACTATTGCTTGAACGACAGTTGGTGCAGTGACAGGAACTATTGCTCGAACGACAGTTGGTGCAGTGACAGGAACTATTGCTTGAACGACAGTTGGTGCAGTGACAGGAACTATTGCTTGAACGACAGTTGGTGCAGTGACAGGAACTATTGCTTGAACGACAGTTGGTGCAGTGACAGGAACTATTGCTTGAACGACAGTTGGTGCAGTGACAGGAGCTATTGCTTGAACGACAGTTGGTGCAGTGACAGGAACTATTCCTTGAACGACAGTTGGTACAGTGACAGGAACTATTCCTTGAACGACAGTTGGTGCAGTGACAGGAACTATTGCTTGAACGACAGTTGGTGCAGTGACAGGAACTATTGCTTGAACGACAGTTGGTACAGTGACAGGAGCTATTGCTCGAACGACAGTTGGTGCAGTGACAGGAACTATTGCTTGAACGACAGTTGGTACAGTGACAGGAGCTATTGCTTGAACGACAGTTGGTGCAGTGACAGGAACTATTGCTCGAACGACAGTTGGTGCAGTGACAGGAACTATTGCTTGAACGACAGTTGGTGCAGTGACAGGAGCTATTCCTCGAACGACAGTTGGTGCAGTGACCAGAATTATTTCTTGTCTAAAAGCTGTCGGTGCATGGTCCAGGGTTATGTAAGACGTGCCATTTAGGGGACAATGCCAATTCTGAGAGAGAAAAGATCTAGATCAACTGTTGCCTTGTTTTATAAATCACTGCGTTGTTCACATTTCTGGTCAGCTGCCTATCAGTCTCTGTTGTAACTTGGAAAGAAAATGTAAAGTTAATCCTGTTGTTGGAGTTGACTGACAGATGGTTTACAGAGCTTAAGCTTCATTCAGAAATGAGGTGTGGTCCCAGTTTGGAGGTTAAAAAGTCACCAGAGGAGAGCATGAAGCCAGGAAAAAGAAGTAAAAAAAACCTGACAAGTAATCCAAACAGAATTTGTTGTATCAGAGAGCCCTTGAGAAGGCAATGAACCAAAATGGCCCAGTGGCAAGACGGTAACTCGACTGCAGGACTGAAAGAATGTGACATGCAAGGTTGAGTTAGATTTCAGTTTAGTTTTTTCAAGTCAAGAAGGAAACATCAGAATAGACGATGGCTTCTGTCCACACTGGACTTGAGGTGGTCCCATCTTAACACTGTTAAGGTCAAACGACAGCAGTGTTCTGTAAACCTGTTTCGTGGAACAGTTGCATCTTTACATTAAGAGGTGGAAGAATCTTACTCTGAGACATGTGTTGCATTCCTTTAAATTGTGGCCTCATGGATAAGACCCATGCAGGGTGAGACCTACACTGCACGAAACACCCAGAAAAATCAAATCAAGATTCCTCTTCACTCTTTCTTTCACATGTATGAACTGCACAGTTTGTGGGTGTTCATGAAGGGTTCATGAAATAATCAAAAGGCATCTTTCACACTTCATTTAAAGGGCGAAGATTTGTATTTTTTATTTTAATTAGGCCAATCGAACATCGAGTTTGTTGAAGACTGAATGATTGAGCGTCTCAGAGGTTGACTTGGTGCTTGCTGCCAGGCAAAGAAATTTATTTCAACTTTTCACTCATGAGTTCTCCTCTCTCTGCTGGTTCCCTCCTGGATGTTTTGTATCTAATCACAGTCATGATTTTATATATCAGACAATGCACAGGCAATTTTAACATGTGCCTGATGTGCCTATCTTGGCTAAACAAGATCCGGTCCACCAAAAAGGTTCAGACTGAAATAACAAACTGTGGATGAGTTGTCATGAAATGTGGTTCCATGTTCCCAACAGGCTCATCACCATAATTCAGAATCATGAAGACTTCTGGTGGCTGTACGTGTGGACAGCAAACCAAAGTCATACCCTTTTGTTCAGTGCTCCGAACATTACCAGGTTTTTAAGGTGTGACACGTGAATGTTCTGGAATGAAGCTTAACAGAATCAGGATGAAAAAGTCGTCTTTACATTCACAGAGTAAACTTCTACCTGCAGCTGTTAAAGGTCATATATGAGTCTTTTATAACAGAATTACCTGCAGACATGCATGTAGAGACACATGTGCCCACGAAGCTCTCCCTCATTCAAGAGTAAGAGCTTTTCTTGCTGCAGGGTTGAAGCTGGTACGTGTGACAGCAAATCGCTGCCCATCAATCAGATCTTTTCATTCCTCAGATCAGATCTCTGCAGAACATCGACTCTGAACGCAGAGGAGTTTAAAATGACTCAATGTGCGCTCACTTTCTCATCACTCAGATCAGACGTTCGATTCATCACATCTGAGCACAAAGACAGCAGAATCATCCACATCATCATCTCTTTGTAGTTTGTGGTTTTCAAGTAAAATGCAGCAGTTTAAAGTGTGACCCTCAGCAGCCTGATCAGAGGCCCTACGCCTCAGACCACAGAGATGTTCACCTCTGGTGTCAGGTTTGCACCTTTCAGGTTCAGAATCTGTTTAGACGTTCCAAAATAAGCTTGCTGAGAAACACTTTACATTTCATATGCCTCCTCCTCCTGAGCTGTGTCTGATGAACTCTCCTGCTGCTTCCAGCTCCTCGAGGCTGACCAGTGCCCAGTGTGATGAGCTGTTAGCTCGGATCAGAACCAGGATTTCTCTGATGGACACCAACTACCGGCGTCCTGTTCCAGCTGTGGAGCGCCTGTCCATCTGTCTCCGCTGAGTGGCAGTTTCACTGTATCTAGCAAGTCACAGGTGGGCTGAGATCTGTCTCACTACAGCGCTATGAAGCCACAACAAACAGATGTTACTGAGATTTAATGACAATAAACAGGCTGAGAGGATGCTGAGAGAACTACATCAGGAGGCAGGTTTTTACACAGGCTGAGCTCATGGTTTGTCAGGTCTGTCTGCAGGATGATAAGAACACTCCTTTAAAATGACTGTTTTTTGAATGGGGTTTGGTTTGATCATTTCTGATGCAACGTCAGGACTTGTGGAGAATTACACTGGTGATAGGCTCACATCATGCTCGAGTTGCATAAGTTGCATCCTCCGACAAATATTTGCATCTTTTTTCATCTTTGCATAAATTTTGTGTTTAATGAAGCAAAAATAAACTTCTGTCAACTTCAGCTGGTGCAACACTCAGTTATGAAGAAGCACATGAACTCAAACTCAATTACAAATCATGTTCAAGCTACATTTAAACTTTAAACTAACTGGCCAATCCCTACATGTTTACTACACGTTTGCTACACGTTTGCCAAACGTTTGCTACACGTTTGCCAAACGTTTGCCAAACGTTTGCTACACGTTTGCCAAACGTTTGCTACACATTTCGGCCCATCCAGTCTCTTCAGATGGCTGTTCAACATGAGTCTGGTTCTGCTCGAGGTTTCTGCCTGTTAAAAGGAAGTTTTTCTGCCAATGTGCCGAATTGCTAAGTGCTACTCGTGGTGGATTGATGTTGGGCCTCTCTTTAAATAACAGAACAAAGAGTCGGTCTAGACCTGCTCTGTCTGTAAAGTGTCTCGAGATAACCCTGGTTATGATTTGGCGCTATACAAATAAAATTTGATTGAAATTTGATTTGACATTAGCTTCACGTCTGCTACACGTTTGCTACACGTTTGCTACACGTTTGCTACACGTTTGCTCTGAATGTAACTCTCCTCTGTGGCTCTCTCATGTCGTGCTAAAAGCTGTACATGAAAACAGTGAAACCAAACACAAAGAGCAGCAAGTTCACACTAAACACACACGCACATACCGCAGCTCACAAAGTCACCATAACAACACAACAAACGTACACTCTCTCGCCGTCAGCTGGGGGCATTTTCCCACCGAGCAACACACCTGAGGAGGGACGCTGTCAGTGCGACAGGTGAGCGCTCGCTGCCAGGGGGGCGTTTCACTCTGCTGCTCTGAGAGCTCTTTGTGCTGATGGAGAGAAAAGTGCAGCAGCACGGATCAAGTGTTACATCACAGGCGGAGGGAACAACGAGTACCAGTACCTGCAGAGGTCGAAAGTACATTTAATACTACAAAGAGTTCATCGGACTGCTCCAGTGACTCTGCAGATGTTTTACAGATTAAAATCCTGCAGGATGAAAAGTCATCAAACATGCTCCACTCCTGTCAGCTGCAACATGAACGTGATGAATGCATGCATAATTATAATAATACGATCTTTTAATACTCATGCTGAAACTTTTCTTTTGTACTTTCTCTGTTGCACTGCTCTTTGCGCTGACTCGGTACTTCTCTCACTGATGGGACACGTTCATTCAGTGAACAACAGTTAGTTTTTAGGTCTGGATGTTGAACAAAGCATTGCAGTGTGTTGAATGAAGTGTGAAAACATTTCATGCAGGAAGTATTCAGGAGACGTCGCTCAGAGAGATGAACTCTGCTGAGACAAACCAGCACACGAGAAATAAAACATTTAGAACAGAGAAAAGTCTTTCATGTTTACAGGACGTTTTACTGAAAGCGTTTTTTAATCCGGACACTTCCCGTGATTCTGGACGCTCCTGCATTCTGCTCAAAATGAAATAAAAAAAGGTTTGAAGTGATTTTTGTACAAACAGAGATTTTTATAAACTCGTCTGACTGTCGGAGTCGTGGGGTGAATCATGCATCGAACTTTCCAACATGACAGGACCAGCTTCAATTTGACCTTTAAACCTTTAGAGCTGAGCTCTTTCACTCTGCTGATATATGTGCAGAGCAGATACGAAGTAAAGGTACCACAAACTCATCCCTTAACGCAGTACTGGAGTTACACTCACCCCTGAGGGTGTGGGCTGTGGACCCCGCCCCTCACCTGCAGCTCTGCCCACCTGAGCACCTTTAAAAGGAGCAGACTGATCCGTGTCTTCTCACTTCTCTCCTCTCCTGCTCCCTGTGGAGAAGACAGACAGACAGACAGACGACTCCTCTTCTTACTCCTTCATCATGACAACCATGTACTCCAATTTGTCCTCAAGGAGCGTGGGCATGGGACGATCATCACTTGGTGGCATGACCTCATTCAGCATGTCGGGAGGAGCAGGAGGAAGGGGTGTGAAGGTCTCCCAGGCCAGCAGGGCCTTCTCTTCAGGCGGCGGAGGAGGCAGCTTTGGCTTCGGTAGTGGAGCAAGCTTCGGTGGTGGAGCAGGCTTCGGTAGTGGAGCAAGCTTCGGTGGTGGAGCAGGCTTCGGTAGTGGAGCAGGCTTCGGTCGTGGAGCAGGGATCGGTGGAGGAGCAGGCTTCGGTGGAGGTGCAGACGACAGCCTCATCGGCAACGAGAAGTTCACCATGCAGAACCTGAACGACCGTCTGGCCACCTACCTGGCCAAGGTGGCGGCGCTGGAGGGGGCCAACGCCGAGCTGGAGCTGAAGATCAGGCAGTTTGTGGAGAGCAAGGTCGGCCCCGCCACCCGAGACTACAGCGCCTTCTTCGTCACCATCCCAGAGCTGCAGGCAAAGGTGAGGAAGAGGGGCAGCATGGGAAATGTTGTTCAGTGTGGAGTCTGCTGTGGTTCAGAGACTGTCGGTGCTGCTGGGGGTCGTCTGTTATCCGTTTTTAAAACTCGTATTAGTGAATGCTTCTGATTTCGTTTAAATAAAATAACAATTATCTTGAAAATATCCAAAGAAAATTTGACCTTGGCAGCTTTCAACTTCCATAAAAAAAATGACAAGTAAAAGACGAGTAAAAAAACACATCTTTGGTACCGCTTAAAAAAAAGTAAAACATAAAAGCAGCCAGGTTAGCAATAAGATCATGAACTCTGGAACAATGGCTGCTTTTGGCTTCCATAAATAACAGCATTGAAACAGAGAAAACACAGATACAGTTCTGTCATGTGAGTCAGTGAGAGGTGAGCAGATGAAGTCTCTACAACACCAGGCTGAACACACCTGTGTGTAAGGGATCCAGGTGAGGCTGTCACACCTGAAGCTGCTGCTCAATGAACTCCAACGTCATCCTTCAAGTTTTTGATAAACGTGCTGAAAATATTAGTTTATCAAATCGACAGAAAAAGTCAAAACAGCAGTTTGATTATCAAGATTGACGTCGTTTATTGGAGCAAAAAACAAACTTCTTTTTTTTTTGTAAATCTTAAAGAAAAGTTTGACAAAAGACTGAAAACTTTACTGAACTGAAAAATACATTTTATTTAGTTCTGACAAATTAAATTAAAAACTTAATCAAAAACGTATAAATGTGAAATATTGGCAGCTCTCGTCTTCCATAGACACTAAAAAATGTAGAAAATAAAAGATGTAAAGTGATTCAGGGCTCACAGAGACCAGATGTGTGTGTGTGTGTGTGTGTGTGTGTGTGTGTGTGTGTGTGTGTGTGGACGACCACACCCGATACAGGTGTTAACTGATGCAGGTGTATTTGATCTGAATGATCAGATGAAATAAAGTTTTATTTTATGTCTTTTTGTAAAAAAAGGAAAAAAATCTCATCGGATACTCACTGTCTGTGTGTGTGTGTGTGTGTGTGTGTGTGTGTGTGTGTGTGTGTGTGTGTGTGTGTGTCTGTTTGTGTGTGTGTTTCAGATCTTGGAAGCCATCCTCCTGAAAGGAACCGTCTTGCTGAGCATCGATAACGCCAAGCTGGCTCAGGACGACTTCAGAGTCAAGTCAGTAACTTCTTCTTCTTTCTTTCCTGCAAGATATGAAACATAAAACACACAATGATCAGTCACACAGGATCACAGCAGAGTGACTCAGTCAGAGTGAGTCAGGCAGAGTGATTCTGCTCTTTATAATCAGTAGCATCGCTCCCCCTGCAGGTCACTGTGGGAAGTGCAGCAGCTGCATTTACTCAGGAACATTTAGAGTTCGAAAAACGACGTTCAGAAATGATTTCAAAGCACTTTTTAGTCTGTTAAAAGTTTGTGAAGCAAATGATTATAATTCACAAATCATTGACTGTATGTTCCAGTGGATTGGATCTCAGTTTTATCTTTTTGAAGTTTCTTAAATTCATTCATGTAACTTGAGTTTGTCGGGGTCACTGATTCTGCAGCATCTCACATCTTAAACATTGCTTGTTATCCTGTTCTTCATATTTATTCTGGGCTGTGATTTCAGATATTTCTATTAATAGTTTTAATAAAGTGATTAATAAATACCCTAACCCTGCTACCTCAGCATCAATACTAAATACAATGAAGAAAAAATAAAACTATAGATTTAATTTAGAGAACTTTACAACAACGTGCATTCATACAACATCTTTTTCTGATCCTCATCATCTCTCAGACTCTGAATCTTTTTGGCCCTTATTTGCTGCCATAATAACGTAACTGTGCAGGTATGAGAATGAGCTGACGATGCGTCAGTCGGTGGAGGCCGACATCGCCGGGCTGAAGATGCTGCTGGGAGAACTGGGCGTGGCCAAGACCGACCTCAGCATGCAGATTGACTGCCTGAAGGAAGAGCTGGTGTCCATGAAAAAGAACCATGAGGAGGTACAGAGACCCGTTAAACACCTGGCTCACACAGTGAGACAGTTCACACCTGAGCTGCACACATACAGCTGCAGTGCTGCCTGCCTCAAAGGCCCTTCAGCTGTCAAAGAGTTTCTCTTTAAGTTTCCAACACACATTTTATTCAGCTGCAGGAACACTCACACTTTATGACCGTTCAGACATGTATACAGTGTATACACACACACACACACACACACACACACACACGCATATATGTATATATTTATTACACTCATCAGTAAAAGAGGTGCTGAAAAGCGACACTGCCATTGTCTATTATTTATCCAGAATGTTTAATAAGTGTAAAATAAATTAAAGCCATAAAAGAATAAACAGGTATAAAGAGATGATGACACTAGTGCTTACTAAAACAAGAAAATGCTAATATTAGCATGCTAACACTAAACACTATTCGTTTGTTGTTTCATCATGTTTGTCATGTAAGCATCTGAGTATGATAGCATGCTTAGCTAGCATTCTAAAGCTTTTAAGGCTGATATAGCATGCTAATAGTAAACATTACTTACTAAATGTTTTTGCATGGTAAACATTAGGAAATCAGAAAAAAAAATGCTTCTAATGACAGTTGCATGATAGCCTGACCTGTTAGCATTATAAAAATACAGCTATGGTTGACAGGCACTTACTAGCCCATAACCTATGGTTGTAGAGGAGCATATTGTTGGCAGTACAGCTGATAAACCTCTACATTCCAGGGCTAATGCTAGCTAGCATGTGAGCATAGATTTAATATTGTGTTTATATGGTAAACATAACAGATCTATAAATTCTAATTTTAGCATTTGTTAACATTGTCAGTTTCTTGTTTGTAGTATGCTATGCTAACATCTAACTTAGCTAAGTTAGCATTCAAAAATGCAGCTATGGTTGAGAGGAGTCTAAAACAATGTTGACAGCACACCTGGCCGCGATGTTGAGTCTTGAGGATATTTTTTTATTCTTTGTAGCTTTTCCCACTAAATTCAAGTTCTGTTAACGAAGCTTTCATATCATTTATTAATTATATACTTAACTTGAACAGTGTTCCACCAGCAGAGAAAAAGAGTCTTTAGAGATATAAAGTGTTTCATATTTGAACAGCTAGAAATGTTTCACTTTCACACTGAGCACAGTGATCAGCTGACTGACCTCTTCTCCTCCTGCAGGACCTGATGTCCATGAGGGGTCAGATGAGCGGTCAAGTGAACGTGGAGGTGGACGCCGCTCCTCAGAGTGACCTCACCAAGGTCTTGGAGGAAATGAGAGAATACTACGAGGGCGTCGTCGCCAAGACCACCAGAGAACTGGAGTCCTGGCACGCTACTGCGGTGGGAAACAGCCTTGTGTGCGTCTTCTCACCTGTGTGACTAGTTTTCTGTGTTTCCGTGACGTTGTCCTTCTCTCCTTTCAGGCGGAGGCGATGAGTCAGGAGGTGATGACGACAGAGGTGACCTTGAAATCTACAACATCGGAGGTGAAGGAGGTGAAGAGTCAGTTCCAGGCTCTGGAGATCGCGCTCCAGTCAGAGCTCAGCATGGTGAGGCCACAGCGCTAATGCTGATGCTAACTTTGATAGCATGACTGATTCCTGATTGAAACCAAGAGATGTGTTTATATTTAGATTTTGTTGTTGCATAAAGTCTGAACAGGTTGTGTTATTTTAATGGAGTCAGTAGTTGAACAGATTTGATTTGTTTAATCAGCCACTGAGATCAGCGACTGTTTGAACCTGAGGACAGCAAACGTTCACAGTCAGCTCTGCTGATAAATGTTAATATATTAACATCATTAATTTATTAAGTTAACATCTATTCAGACTTATTAATTTCTTCTTGGAAAATCTGGTTTAATATTTAATTTTTAGGCCAAGGGACGAAGTATAGACGTACGGAGGACGAAAGTGTCGAAAAGAAAAATTAACAACCTGATAAATAAGTTAATGCCTTTCAATGTATGAAACAAATAAAAAAACAGTTTTATTTATTTAAATTGTATTTACCTTCGTATTAGTATCTCTCTATATATTCAATGTTATTTTATTTATCAAATATTCTTTATTGAATTTTAGTTAATTTAAATCTAATCTTAAAATTAAATTAAATTTTTAAATTTTATTTATTTATTTTTGAATAAATATTTTTTAGTTTGCTAGCTTACATCTTCCATATGGGATACAGAAAGGTGATAGAATATCATGCTCTGGTTTTTATCTGTATTTAAAACAAATCTATCAATAAGAAGCGCGAGTCAGAGCTGTGTGGGTTAGAAATAAACGATATATATATAGAACATAAAAATGTATCATCTGCAAGAGTAAAATTGTTGATTAGAAGGAATCCTGGTTCACAGTATAATGTTAATAACAGTGGGCCAAGAATAATAGAGCCCTGTGGAACTCCATTACACGTTTAACATTGAAAACGTTAAAGTTCAGACGGGCCGAAGTTGTAATGATGGATAAGTAATTCAAAGCTTGTTTTCTGTAATCATGGGAGAACATTTATAGACAATGAAATACATGTCGGCCAATTAAAATAAACATTTCGTTTCCGTTTAGTTTGAAACCTTTTGGTATGTAGAAACAAAAACACATGATGAGGATTCTCTGCTGATGATCTGATGTCTGCTCTGTGTCTCTGCAGAAAGGGTCTCTAGAAGCCTCACTGTGTGATATCCAGGCCCGCTATAGCATGCAGATGAACAGTTTCCAACTACAGGTGAGCTGTTCAGACAGTCAGTATCATGTTAAAGTCTGTTAGCTGCTGTTAGCCTCAGCTCTGACACAGAATGTACCTGTGTGCAGGTGAGCACTAGGGAGGACAGTCTGGTGCAGCTGAGAGCCGACCTGGAGCGTCAGGGACAGGAGTACCAGATGCTGCTGGACATCAAGACCAGACTGGAGATGGAGATCGCCGAGTACAGGAGGCTGATGGACGGAGAGGGCGCCGGGTAAGAAGAGATTTAAGGATCAATCTGGTGTTTTTAAACCTGGGCGCTACCTTTTCATATTTAAGGTCTAAATGACTAAAAGAAACACAGTGTGCGAGTGTCTCCAGTAGATGTGTTCATCCTGCAGCAGTGTAACAGGCTGTAATGGCTGCAACATAATCCTTGATGGGTCAAAGGTCGTCCACTAAAAGTTCTTGTTGTTTCCACTGACAGGCTCAGATTGTTCTTCTAAGTGTGTGACAACATGACAGAAAGGATCCCTACAGAGATAGACCTTTTTGTTACAGAGGAAGATGATTGTTTTAACCACACACAGACGTTACATCGCTCTCTGCACACACACCAGACTCCATTCATAAAAACAGTGGACATGAAAAGAAAGCATTTGAGTCGTTGTTCTTGTGTTTCCCTAACTTCCTGTATCCTCTCTCTCTCAGATCTTCGATGTCCGTCTCCTCAGTGTCCTCTGGTGCTCTGTCCTCTGGTGCTCTGTCCTCCGCTGCTCTGTCCTCCGCTGCACTGTCCTCCAGCTCCTCCACCTCCTCCTCCACCACCACCACCACAATCGTCACAAAGGTCGTCGAGGAGACCATCGGAGAGTAATCACGTGTCTGTCTGACCCGGAGTCAAACCTCGAATCACCTTCCTGCATGCTGAACCAGGCTGCACGTCTGTCACCTCACTGTCTGCTGTTCTTTACACCTCATCAGTCCAGATGTGTGTCAGTGACGGGAAGTTTAAGCTTCCTTGTTAGTCTGGGCAGGGTTGGATTTAACAAACCACTGTCTGGTGCTGAAAGGAATAAAACTCTAAACCCAACAACACGTGTCTGAATGTTTCTGAAGCAAAATATGTAACAGTCATTCATCGTAAAGGCTCATATTTTATGTTTAAAGCAGCAGCACGACACTAAAACAGACGATCCAATTCACAGCTTTCCAAAGCATTTCAGTAGTCGTGTGGTCTTGTGACCACCTGCTGACGAAGGAACAACAGCTGGATGTACAGGTTGTAAATTTGATTTACTTAGAAGCTTTTTGCAGAGCTGTCAACCTTAAAGCCTCGGCTTTGGAAGATGTCGATATCTTGTTTGGGTCCAGAAGTGACCATATTTGGACAAGACGTTGGAGCTGGAGGGGTTAGCAAACTTTAGCTTTAGGTTAGCACATTATGACTAAATCACTTTGGCCCACCGTCCTGTGAACAATGAACGAGGTAACAAGCAGGCATAGTGAGCACACACACAGGTAGCTGCTAATCAGTGCTAACATATAACTAAAATACTGAGTGTAGAAACAGTGTGTGAGACGTGTTGGACGCTCTGTTCGTCCAATAAAGCGCACACACAGATTATCTGTCTGATATTTACATGAACAAATCTCCAAAAGGCTCCAACAGCACAAACACGGCCCAGAGGTTACGTTCAGGGACTGAGTTAGCTGAGGGGACACCTAGCAGACAGCTAGCAGCTCCCAGCTGTCACTCAAAGAGGCCACGCCCCTAATGAGCCTTAATATAATGTAAACAGGTGAGCTGTATAAAGATTCTCCCCGTACAGTTGTCATGAAGAGAGAAATGAGCTATAGAGACCCAAACTGTTTTTTGTACTAGGCTGTAAACATGTTTATTTCTGCTGTAAAGTTTAACATGGGGCTCTATGGGGACTGACTCACTGCTGGAGACAGCCTCAAGTGGACACCAGAGGAACTGCAGGTTAAGACGCTGTCAGTTTGATGTGAGGAAGACGTTCAGTAAAATGTTGCTGCTGAATGAACCAAACAGAAGCAGACGTGTCATTAGTTTCTTTAATAGTTCTGTTTCCAGTACAAGATGCTGCAGCGCTCCGCTCGTCCTGCTGCTTTTTTTAGATTTTATTTTTTTTATGAATGACGTTATCAATAGAAGATTTGTACACAGTGAGCGATCGGGGGGGGGGGGGTGTTGGTCCTGTTGTTCATCATGTGACTGGAATGATTTGAAGGAATGTCATCAGCAGATTATCATCAACAACAAAGAGATCACTGTTTCCTGATCAATCAATCAATACTGGTCAATAAAAAATATCAAAATTAACTCATCAGATTTTTAACAGTACGGTAACAGAGTGAACGCCTGCAAGTACCCACACCTGTCAGGAACACTAGTAAACTGGCAGCACGTACTCCACAGTGAGTACTCACACATGCTTGGCAAACATTATAAAGTACTTAAAGTACTTTTGAGTCGTACTGAGGAGCTGGACCAGGACCCTGTTCACCAAACACAAGTACACCAACATGACATCTCATGAAGCAAAGAAAGAAAACACGTATGTTTACCGCTGAACACAGACGCTCGGTGTCCTGACTGATCGAAAACAAATGATTCGCTTTGAAAAGGAAACGGGAAACTACAGGGGGCCACGTGTTTGTTTCAAAATAAAAGACCCGACCGCACAAACCCGAATCACTTTAAATATCCAATGTCTTTAGTTTCCTCATCGTCTCCTTACTTCCTGTTTTGAAGTTGTTTGACAGACTTTATTATCCATGAATATTAACCAACAGCTTTGATTTGTTGTTGCTAATGCTAGCTAACCTCGGGCATTTCTTTCTCTTTAAAACATCCCTGTCGCTGCAATAGACGAACTCTTAACACGGACACACACAGGACGTCACTCTGAAGTGTCTTCATCACCACAGAGGTGTACAGGTACTCGCTCTGCTACAGGACACAGCGTGAAAACAGCTGGGCGTCAGTGAACGGGGTCCCGGTCAGTCCGGTGCTGCTGGTCAGGTTCAGTAAGTACTGCAGTATTTGTGCTTGTGTATCAGTAAGTACTCCAAAGTCAGTCCTGGGACCTGGACTCTACACTCACACCAGTTTACAAAGTATCTACACACACTCACAAACGCACAAACACAACACACACACAGACACTTGCATAAGAGCAAATGAGTCAGAGTCGCCCTGCCCACAGATAAAAAGAGCACAAAAGGTATGAAAATGTAAGAAAAGGTTGATAAGGAAAGGTTTATATATGTTTTATAAAAAAGAGGAATAATACTTTGTTTTAGCGCGAGGTTACAGGTGTTACAGAGTCCTTCTAGCTGCTGTCGCTGCCCACGCTGCTGCTGCTGCTGCTGCTGCTCGCCGTGTCCACGCGCTCACGCTTGTGGATCTGCTCGTGTGCTTTGAGGTGACCCGACTGGCTGAAAGTCTTCCCACAGTGGGGGCAGGCGTACGGTCGCTCCCCCGTGTGGATCTGCTGGTGAGCCTTCAGGTGTCCGAGGCGGCCGAAGCTCTTCCCGCACTGTGTGCAGCCAAACGGCCGCTCGCCTGAGTGGATCTTCTCGTGGGTCTTTAGGACGCCAGAGTTGCTGAAAGTCTTTCCGCACTGCGAGCAGGTGAAGGGCTTCTCGCCCGTGTGGATCTGCACGTGGTTCCTGTAGCTGGTCTCTTTGCTGAAGCTCTTGCCACAGTGCTGGCAGCAGAAGGGCCGCTCGCCCGTGTGGCTCAGCTGGTGAGCCTTCAGCTCCTTGGACTGGCCGAAGCTCTTCCCACAGGTGACGCAGATGAACGGTCGCTCGCCGGTGTGCAGCCGCTGGTGCGAGCGCAGGTCGTCCGCCTTGGTGAAGCCTTTGGGGCAGTGAGCGCACACGTACGGCTTCTGGCCCGTGTGGATGAGCTGGTGGCGTTTGAGGTTCCCGGCCTGGCCGAAGCTCTTTCCGCACTGCGAGCAGGTGTAGGGCCGCTCCCCGGTGTGGATGCGTTGGTGCGTCTTCAGGTTCCCCAGAGTGCTGAAGTTCTTGCCGCACTGCGTGCAGGAGAACGGCTTCTCCCCCTGCATGTTTCGGGGTTTCCTCGCCGTCGGGTTCTGGGTTTTGGTCGTGGGGGCCGTACCTCCCGTCTGCCCGCTCACCGCCGTCTCTGCTGACGTCTTCCCGTCCTGTGCCGGCTGCAGCTCATACAGCGTCCCCCCTGCAAACTCAGGGTCCAGTTTGCCGATGCCGTCCATTAGCAGCGCGTCGGGCCGCAGCTTGTTGAGCTCGGTGCGAAGCTCGGCCATGTGGATGGACTCCAGGCCGTTGGGCTGCAGGTGGCCCGACACGCTGTGAGCCTCAGGGTACTCACACTTCAGGGAGCCCAGCTCGGTGTAGTAACACTGCAGGTCCACATGGTGGTCCGACTTAATGTACTCCAGCGTGTCCGTCACCTGAAACACACACACACACACACACACACACAGAGAAGAGAAAACAGGTTTTATTCTCACTACAGTCTCTGACATCTCCCTGACTCGGTCCTCACTCGTGTTCAGCTGAACTTCAGTGTGGACAAACACCTGTCTGACGCTGTGATGAAGCCTCTCTCCCTCCGGGTCAGCAGAGCCTAATCACTTCCTGTTTGCTCTGTCAGGGTTTAGTGTAGCAGGGATCTGAGCTGTAAGCAGCTCTGTTTAAAAAGATTTGCAGCCGTCAGTTAATGATCTTAAGACCGCAGCAGGAGCAGATCCTCCGTCAGGATCGGACTGACTCTGTACAGCGGGAACGATCTGAAACAGCTTCAGCGCTATCTGTTGTTTTTTTAAATGTTTTAAGCTGTAAACACGTTCAGCATCAAATTAAAGATCACGCTGTGTTTCTGTAACTGAGATCATTTGGAACTGTGGTGTGTGTTTCTCAGATGAAGCTCTTTGTTCTGCGTCGTGTTCTCAGGGAGGCCTGAGCCCAGGTTTACCTGAGAGATGTAGTCGAACACGGAGCTGGGCTCGTAGTGCGACTTGTAGTCAGACTCTGTGACGTCGTTGTGATGGAAGTGGCCCAGGTGGTGGTTGCCGTGGTGACCGTGATGCTCAGACTTGATGTAGTCGAGACCGCTGATCTCCATCTTGATCTGGTCCTGGCCCAGCTCGGCGGTGGACAGCGGCTGGATCTCGGACAGGTCCACGGTCCGGATGGGCTCCAGGTCTCCGTCCTCCGGCTCGCTCTTCACGCACGGCAGCATCACCAGCGGCTCGGCGATCTCCGCCGCCAGCGAGCTGAGCGTGGGGGTGGGGCAGTCCGACGAGAGGAGGGCCAGGGTCGGCGCCGGGGCCGAGGAGGCGGGCCCCGGGCCACAGTCCACCTGCAGGGAGGTGTCCAGAGGCGGGGGAGGGGAGCCGCACTCGGAGGGCAGGCCGAGGCTCAAACACTCACTCTCTAAGTCTGTCATGGTGGGGGGCGGAGCTAACCCTCCTCACCTGGGTCAACAGCTTCTTCCTCCTCCTCCCAGAGTCTGTCCTCCCTCCCTCCTCTGAAGAAAGGTACCCGTCCTGAGAGAGGAGGGGCTTAGAGGTAGGGGGCGTGTCCCTGAGCGTCTCCTCTGGGATCCAACCAAATGACCTGCTGATGTCAGCACCCACACCTGACTGAAACCAACCTGCAGAGAGAGAGGGAGGGGGCACAGGGGGGAGACAGGTGTCACTTTAGTCTTTTTAAATGATGAGTTTGGATCCAACATGACAAAAAAAATAAATAAATAACCATTCGAGGCTCCTGTCCTGTGAGCTTAAATCCCTGTTTTTCTGAATGGAGTCTGGTGTGTGTGCAGAGAGCGATGTAACGTCTGTGTGTGGTTAAAACAATCATCTTCCTCTGTAACACAAAGGTCTATCTCTGTAGGGATCCTTTCTGTCATGTTGTCACACACTTAGAATAACAATCTGAGCCTGTCAGTGGAAGCAACAAGAACTTTTAGTGGACGACCTTTGACCCATCAAGGATTATGTTGCAGCCATTACAGTCTGTTTCACTGCTGCAGGATGAACACATCTACTGGAGACGTTCACACACTGTGTGTACCTGTGAGTCATTTAGAGCCGAAGGTTGTTTTTAAAAAATTGGGATATGAATTAGATTTTTTCTGAATGCATTGTTTAAGTATTCCTCTAAAATAATCAGTTACAATTATCACAGTGCAGCTGGGAATTCGATAAAAACAAAGCAAATTGTGGGCTGAAATCTAAAATTATGCAAAAACTGTAAAGTCAAAGTTTATACCAGCAGAGGGAGGAGACGAGCCTCTTTGTTTAAAATGAACACTTCCCTGCAAGAAGTTGGGTTCAGCACAAAGCGTGTTCGGTGCCATGAAACTCTTTCATGTGTATGACACCGTTACTACTACAAACTACTACATTTACTGCTCCTGCTGCAGCTGTGCAGCGGCGGCCCCGCACACACACACAGGGAAAAGTTTGCAGTCTGCTCTGCAGCACTTTCCCTCTGAATCAGGCCGGAGCAGAGTGTCTGAGCCCGGGCTGCAGCCTGCTGTCTGCCCGCTGCTTTCTGCTGCTGCTCCGTTACTGTGAAGTTTGAGCGGCAGTGATTACCTGTCTGCTTCAAACACTCAGGTAGCTTCTCGAGCCGCCACGCAGACTGACTGCAGGAATCTGGCGGTGATTTTCTCTGTCAGCTCCACATTCAAACCACATCCTCCCGTTAACGGGCCGGAAGTTTAAGTTTCGGTGTTTCTGTCGCTCAGAGTAAAAAGTGACCCTGACAGAGGACAGAGACGTGTTCAAACCCGCTGCTCCGCCATACAAAGACAGGGCAGGATGCCATGTTCAGCTAGCTAACACGGCTAGCCAGTGGCCATCTTGTTTATCACACTAACGTCGTTGGCAGCCTGCTAAGCTAACTAGCGGGGCTAGCTGGTGTTAGCATGGGGGAGAAAGTGAGAGTGCAGCGGGGAGGAGAGCAGCAGAGGGGGGGGCAGAGCAGGTTAGCGGCCCCGCTGTCTGCTGCTCTTTCTGCGGGGAGCGGCGCGGCGGGGAGCGGCGCACAAAGAACACAACCGAGTCCAAACCTGCGCAGAGTCCGCGCGACGGTCCGGGTCCGGGTTCGTCACAGAGCCGAGCAGGAAACCGAGCCGAGCAGCGGAGAAAAAGCACCTCAGCAGGCGGGCGATAGCGGCGGGGAGAGCGGTACGTTACCTGCGGGGGGTCCGGTTCATGGTCCGGTTCATGGCTCGGCTCCGCTGGCCGTCACTTGTAGCTCCCTCCGCCGGACCCGCCACGTCCACCTCGGCAGAACAACCCGCCGCCTCGCCTCCTCTCCTCCCCTCAATCACTGACTAATTCCGCTCCCTCCCTCCTCCTTACCTTCCTCTCCTCCCTCCTTCTTACCTTCCTCTCTTCCCTCCTTCCTCTCTCGTTTCTTTCCCCCTCTCGGTACTCCTTCCTTCTTTCCTTTCCTCCTTCCTTCCCTCCCTCCTTCTCTTCTCGCTACCTTTACCTCAGTGATGTGTTGGTCGGGAACGAGTCGGCTCTAAGATCCGGCTCCTTTAAGTGAACACAGGAGCCGGTGTGGAGTTAAGCCTGCCCACCAGCAAGCTGAAACTACTACTAGACATTGTAATGATATTGTGTACTGTGTTTAAAATGTAAATAAAGAGTCAGCAGTCACCTGGTCTGAGGGGGAGGGGGGGGGGGGGGGAGGGGTGGCATCAATGAGACAGGTAATCTTCATTTCAGACCCATCATGCAACCTGTACTACTGTGTCTAATAAAATTATTACTTCGTAATAATTAGTAAACCTCAGACTGTTTCTCCTTCTTAATAACCCACAACAACAGAACTGAGATTCTTGTTAAACATTGACGTAGAAATCCTTCTTTGACAAACACTTTATAACCACCATTATAAAAGCGGGCTCTGTCCTGGGAGTGGAGCTAGAGTCTCTGGTGGAAGTGTCTGAGAGGAGGATGCGGAGGAAACTCCTCAGTATCAGGGACAACACCGCTCACCGCCTGCACGCCACACTGGAGTCCTACTAGAGCACCTTCAGCGGCAGACTGAGACCACCGAGGAGCAGCACAGAGCGCCACAGGAAGTCTGTTCTACCTGTGGCCATCAGACTGTATAACTCCTCCCCGCTCAGCAGGAGGAAACGTGGAGCATGATGGGACTTTTATCTCCATGTGCACCTTCTGATATCATGTGCAATAACACCTTTAATATCACGTTACATGATGTTCACCATGTGCAATAATACTTCTCTGGTCAGACTTATTTCATGTTGATATTTATAGAATGCATAATTATGTGCAATCAATACTTCCACTTATTTATTAGCACCATGTGCAGCATCAGGAGCACTAGCATCTTTTCTTCTTACTACATAATAACCACAGACTGGATAAATAATGGACGTAGTCTCAGTGACGTCACCCATTGGTTTCTGAAGAAGCGTTTGGAAGCCCGAATTGCGCCGCCGCTGGGGGTCGCCATATTGGAAATGCCAGAGACCGCTAATCCAGAGGCAGGCAAAGAGGCGGAGCGCGACCGAGCTACAGCCTATGGCTGAGGACTATGGGCGGGCCGCATGAATCAGCCAGCTACGGCTATGAAGCTCGGCTATATGCTCCTCAGCGTAGCTAACGGTTATTATCTTATCCATAGACTGTATAAATCATGAATGAGCTGGTTTGACTTTCCCAGGAGGAGATTCTGTCGGTGACTGACTGCAGGTGTTTAGTTATCAGACTAAAGAAGTAGCGGACTCGCTGCTCGCTCGCCCGGTGAGAGAGCGGCGAGCCGACATGTAACGGGAAACGTAAAAGAACCGGTCTCTTCATCACTACGGTCCGCTGTAATCTCTCCGGGGAAAAGCCAACAACTCCTGACTCCTATTTACTGACCGACGATTAAATAAATAAACGCTGCACAGGCTAACAAGCAGCTAAAGGGAGCACAGTATAGCTGCTACTTAGTGCTAAAAATATTTCAATACAGTAACACTAACATTTAACTCACCGAAAAGCTGGAGCTCAGACTTCTTGCACAGCCATAAAGTTCCATAAATCCCACAGAGAAATTATTTGTCCAAACTTTGAATGAAAAAATCCCCAAAAGTCTCGAACAACACAAACAGGTGAAGTTAAACTCAGTGTCTGTGTCTGTGTTGACGTCTAGCAGACAGCCAGCAGGATCCACCTGTCAATCAAGTGATCCGGCCCCTATGATTTAAGGCTTAATATAATTAAAATGGGTGTGTTATAGAAAAATTCACCCCCCGTACAGTTATCCTGAACAATACAATTAGCTATTTATAACAAAACCGTTTTTTGTACCAGGCTGTAAACATGTTTATTTCAGCTGTAAAAATGGGCATTTTCCCACCTGCTGTAATGTTATTTCTTGTTTTCTGAAGCCTCAAGTGGCCACCCGAGGAACTGCAGTTTTTTGCACTTCCGCATTGGCTTCATTTTTCAACACCGGAGGTTGCCGCTTGGTCCAAACACATGCTCGTTCATCGGTGACTATTAATTCCCCGTAGGTGTGAATGTGAGCGTGAGAGGTTGTCTGTCTCTATGTGTCAGCCCTGTGATTGACAGGTGACCTGTCCAGGTGTAACCCTGCCTCTCCCCCAATGACAGCTGGAACAGGCTCCACCATTTTATTCAGGTTTTTCCGACAACCCATCAAAACGGGGTAAATAAGACTCGTCAGGCTCGGCTGGTAGTTGTGAACATTTATTGGTTTTGTTGAATTTAACATTAAAAAGTACCCGGTCTCATAGACTAAAACAGGTAGTAAAAATTAAAAAAACAAAAACACCATCGCCTTCATCATCTTTGTTTCATCATGGCGGACAGCTGTGACGTGGCG
This sequence comes from Semicossyphus pulcher, assembly GCF_022749685.1. Lineage (NCBI taxonomy): Eukaryota > Metazoa > Chordata > Actinopteri > Labriformes > Labridae > Semicossyphus > Semicossyphus pulcher. Next base: position 11,331,909 of record NW_027211699.1, on the reverse strand, counting down.
TAAGTGACATTCAGACGGTGCTGTGAACAACACGCGGCACAACAAGGTAACAGCCAAACACAACAGCGAACATTTCACTGCTTCAAGATGTCAAACGTTGGCAATTCACTCAAAAATGACATTGGTCACAGAAGGGTCAAAGGTCACATCGATTCTGAGTTAATCTTCACATTAACTGACTACTTCGAATTTCCATTTCCTGGCTGAAGGTTGAACTGTCCCAAGTCTGTCCATCACTTTAAGTTTAATTATTAAACAGGAAACGTTCAGATTTGGTTTTTATTAGACTGATTTACAAAAAAGGGCACATTATTATAAAAGTATTGCATCGAATCCAAACACTGAGATGAACTTTGTTTGACAAACAAGAACAAGTCCGTTCAGAGATTATACAGGGAGTAGAAAGACACGCTCAAAATAAAAGTCTTGTTTCCCTGTTTCTTTACAAACATACAGTCTGCTTAAAGAAAAACAACTTAAAACTTTAAAAACATCCCTTTCATCCCGTCATTCCCATGTTTGCATCTAACAATCGGAGGACCTCGTATCGTTCCCTGAGGAACTCCTCTGTGAAGTTTTTTAAACTCCAGCTGAACTTTTACAAATTAACCCTTTTCCTTTTTAAACATGTCGGTCCCTCTGGGCTCCCAGTGAAACGCTTCTTTAATCCCTTCTTTCTTTACTCCTTCACAGCCTGCAGGGTTAACTGAGAGGCTGAACGGAGAGAACATTGTCTTCTCCACATGGAAACAACAAAACCGCTTTTCAGAAAACTGCCAACAAATAAAATCAAAGTCACAGGAGTCCAGATGTGCTCTGAGATATGTTCACATGAAAGTCGTCTGAATGCGTCTCAATGCTTAAAATAATATGATGATAACATTTATCGTGCTGCCCTCCTTTAAAAACAATGTTTAGAGAGAAATGCGTCTGGTGGAAGTCTTTAATGAATTATTAAAAGTGAAGCCGTGGTTACAAAAACACAGGCTGTAAAAACTGAATGTTTCTAATAGTTCAGATAAGGTTTTCATATTACCTTCAGCTGAGGTTAAGATGTATGGGATTGTTTTTATGACGGAACGTATCTCAAAGAGTTTCATCTCACAATGAAGACAAAGGTTGTTCAATTCTTAGAATACTATTATGAGTTATATATGACATCATTATGACTTAAACTGAGTTCAGACCAAAAGCAAAGCAAACTTTGTCCTTTGGTACAAAAGCTTAAGAAAAATGTACGTTTTGTCTGAACACCTTTAATATCTGGTTATGAGAAGAAACAAAGTATCGTTTTATGTGATCAATAAATCACTGACGAATGTCTTCAATATTTTGTATCCGTGTCACAAAAAAAACCGCCGATTTCCTGGGGTCAAATGTTTTTAACCTTCAATGTGCAAAGGTGTAATACAGTACACATATATACAGTATAAATATATACAGTATACATATATACAGTACACATATATACAGTATAAATATATACAGTATACATATATACAGTATAAATATATACAGTACACATATATACAGTATACATATATACAGTACACATATATACAGTATACATATATACAGTATACATATATACAGTATACATATATACAGTATAAATATATACAGTACACATATATACAGTATACATATATACAGTATAAATATATACAGTATAAATATATACAGTATACATATATACAGTATAAATATATACAGTATACATATATACAGTATAAATATATACAGTACACATATATACAGTATACATATATACAGTATACATATATACAGTACACATATATTCAGTATAAATATATACAGTATACATATATACAGTATACATATATACAGTATACATATATACAGTACACATATATACAGTATAAATATATACAGTATACATATATACAGTATAAATATATACAGTACACATATATACAGTATAAATATATACAGTATACATATATACAGTATAAATATATACAGTACACATATATACAGTATAAATATATACAGTACACATATATACAGTACACATATATACAGTATAAATATATACAGTACACATATATACAGTACACATATATACAGTATAAATATATACAGTACACATATATACAGTACACATATATACAGTATAAATATATACAGTACACATATATACAGTACATATTTACACAGTATAAATATATACAGTACACATATATACAGTACATATTTACACAGTATAAATATACAGTTTATTTTTTAAGGGTTTTTAATACGTATATTATTTTCCCGTTTTGTATTTTCATCCAGACACATTTCTTCTCTCTGTGGTTTTGTAAACACGGTCAGGAGAGGCTCTGATTGGTTAGGAGAGGTCACATGATGCTTTCTGTCAGGAGTATCTCAGATTCTGAGTCCTGCAGACGTTTGGAGATATGAGGTTTTCCTCTGAGCAGTTCCTCCTGTGTACACAGTACAGTGAAGCAGCTGCTGTCCTGTAAAAACCACATAACTGTAGATTTGGAGGTGAATGTTTGCAGACTGATGTGTTTGTGCGTTTTGTTTGAAATAAAAATAAAAACAAGTTTGTTTGCGGTTTAACATTTCTCTGGTTTTAAAGTTACATTTTCATCTCCTTTTAAAATGTAGTTTTGTACTTAGCTCGTTTAGCATTAGCATTCTATTGTTGTGATGCTTCTCCTTCGACTGCACTCGAAAACAAGATTTAAAGGGACTTAAAACTTTTGGTGAAATTTGATAATGAACCAAAAACATTCCAACCAAAACAAAAACGTTTTTTGATGTTTCAGTAAAAATGGTAAATGTCAGGTTCAGTATGGACGCCCAGGAAAGGTCAAAGTGAAAAGTTTTGACTTTGATCTTAAAAGAAAGTCACATTCCTGACTCAGTATCTCATGTTCACCAAACATGTGTTTTCTGTTTATCATTTCAAAATGTACGGTCCATTTTGCTGGTCTTAGCATTATTGGGCTTCCATACTTTGGGGGATCTGTTGGACTCAAGGTCAAGGAGGTGAAAATGAAAACGTATTTGTGTTTTTAAACCTGAGAAGTTTTTGCAGTCTTGTGGTTTTTACTCGACAGCTTCGGGCTCTGAGACGCATCCAAAGTCAAACTGATAAAATAAAAAAACACACATTTTTGTAGTCAAATATCAACGCCGTACATCTACTGAGGTAATGAGGTCTGTGTGGAAAAATAAAACACTTGAAATGTTTTACAAGAAAAATGAGGTATGTGAACATGTGTGGAGGCTGAAAGTGCAACGAGCCGGAGAAACGGAGACGCTCAGCGTTTGCAGAAAAGCAGTTTGGGTCATTCAGATGTTAGCGAAGCAAGACAACAAGCTTTAGTTATTCAAGCAGAAGCAACAGGAAATGATTATTCATCATTATCGTGTTATGAATCATTTTTGTACCCGAGGAGTCCCAGCCCCATGAAATCAAACCACCTCATCATATTCGGATTATTTGTTTAGTCTTTTGCAAACGAACGTTCACAAGCAGCTGTGAACGACGCTCTCCTACAATTCTTCTACGTCTAATCAAAGCCCGGCCGCTCAGCAGAGTTTTAGCTTCATATTGCTTAAAATTTTGTTCAAACAGGTAAAAACAGGATCACCGTCCGGCTAGAAAAAGTTAGCTTATTTACAAAGCATAAAAACGATGATTGTTCGTGCTGGAGCATCGCGGAGCAGAAACATCATCAGGATATATTAATCAGATCCTTCTAGTCACCAGCGTCCCTCCCTCCCTCCCGCCATCACACACGGTCATACAAATGCTACAAAGGTGGTGTTAGAGACTTTAAACAGGTGAAGGGGAGGAATGATTAAAAAGTCACTGGTGGGTGTAAATTCATGTTTTAAAGAGAATTCGTCCCTTTACATTCTCACTTTAAATTCAGACAGTTTGACGTCTGGTGATGACACTTAGTTTAATCTTTGGCTTCCCTTAAACATATTTTTAATGTTTATATAATCTACAAATGTTCTTTTTCTATAACTCTGTCTTCAGGGTTTGATTTGATTAACTAACTTTGATTGAGTAAATAAACCGTAAAGATGACTTTGCTAACTGATTTTAGCGTACAAGAAGAGGACTATGTCCAACATGGGGGAGTTTCATTTCTTCCATTAAGGATTTTTAAAATACAATTTGTTTATTTTGGCAGGAATGGGCTTCTATATGTGGAACTTGTCCTCTTTGGGATTTTTAAAAGTCCCCACTGACGGGTCTTTAGAGACGTATCTTGGACTTCCTGTTGGGCCGCTGTGGTGTTTGCTCCAGCGTGAGGCGTTCAGGAATCTTTAAATTTTAACATTCAAGTTGTGAAAGTATTTTACTTTATTACTTAACAGAAAATAACATTATTTCTTCTCTGCTTTCCTGTGTTTTGTATCAGTTAGTGTCTACGGACAGTCCTCAGGACATTATTTTCTCTCTGGCAGGTTTATATGGAAGCTCAATTAAAAACACAAAAAGGTTGGAGTGATAAAAATAAAATGACTTAAAATGAAATAAAAACACGATGTTGTTAATTTAAAAATAACACTAAAACAAGTTATTTTAACCATGAACACAATATTATTTATTGTTGCATGATTTTGACTTTAAATGTAGAGGTTTTTATATTTGTCATTCCTAATATTTTACCTTTGTCTTTAACGGGATAGAAAATGGCTTCCATAAGGATTACATTTATTCAAATAAAGAGAAAATAATAATTAGTTGAAGCCAAAGAAACACCACTTGTAGAAATGAAAAAGAAACATTTGTTTTTTTTGTTTCTTTTCTTGGTTTTTAATCTTTATAAACTCCGTTTTGTGTGTTTTCGGACAGATTAAATAAACTGAAGACACATTAGATTTTACAAATCTGTCATTCATTTAAAACAATGTTGATGGAAGACAATTTCTGGGGAAAGAAAAGAATCAACAAGAACATACGTTTGTAAAGTCTGATTTGCGACTGTATTTTTCATTCCACTAAAGTGCCTCTAACCCGTATGAGGTACATTTCTACATCTCTCTCTTTTCGATGAAACCGTGCAGATAAAATCCTTTATTTTCAATATTTTTTCCTTTTCCTGGCAGTATTGAGCTTCCATACAGACACAATTGATTTAATTAAAGTTAAGAAATTAAGAACATAATCAGTTTTTGTTGTGATTTAAAAGAGTGTTATTTCGATCAGATTGAAGACATGGGTTTTTATTTTTCGGGGTTAATTGTGAATATTTGTCTCTTATTTATTTCCTGATCATTAATGGAAGACAATTTCTGCCAGGAAAAAAAATTATTTTAAGATTTTATTTTTAACTTCATATGTTATAATTTTCCAATTCCTCTATTCCAAAAAAAGAAAGAAAACCTAACGGTAACTTTACACTCTTTATCTCACATTTAAAAAGTCTGCATCATCTTTCATGAAACTGTATAAATCAGTCAAATCAAAAACTGCACAAGTAAATCAGTTTATTTACTAATAGAATTTTAACCTTTATATTTTTCTTTTCCTGGCAGTAATGGGCTTCCATACATCTGAATAATTGAAGTTAACAGAAGAAGGTAATTAGCTGAAGCCATAGAAGCAGTGTTGTAAATGTAACAAATAATAGTTCCAGCTTGTTTGTTTTTAAGGAGGTATCTGTGTTAACATAAACCGAACTGGGCCGAAGAACGAGGGGAGGATGAAGGAAGGAAGGAAGGAAAGAGAGAAGGAAGCAGAGGAGTAAACCTTCCTCCTTCTTCTGTTTTCTCTCGTTTCAACATCAGTTCTGTCTGAAAAGTAAAAACTGTACAACAAAAAGGATTCACATTCAACGAGTCCGAACAATCGATGCCACTGACAAAGTTTAACTTCCTGTTTGTACGAAAAGTGACACAAAAAATCCTCGAAAAAGATCCGAAAAATCTAAAACATGACGACGAAAATGCACCTGACGAAAATCCAAAACTGTTAATAAAAAATAAGAAAAAATGGAGTCTGTTTGTCGAGAAAAAAAACAATAAAGGACACTTTAAAAACAAGCAGGTAGAAAAATCAAAGGTCACTTTTTGTTCGTGAGAGTGACCGTCCACGCTGTACACATCCACGACATCACCACCACACGCAGGAAACAGGAAACAGGAAATGGCACTCCGACTGTCTGACTGCTGCGGTGACGAGCTTATTGCAAAACAATTTCACCTGCCCGGACACCTGCAGCAGCTGGAGCTCGTTTCCTGTCCACGTATTTTACAGAGTAGAAGAAGAAGAGGGGGTGCATGTACAGCAGGAGGAGGAAGAGGAGGAGTTTAGCGTGTTTTTCCCTTCGTCACGTCGGATCTGACGCCTCCTCTTCAGGTGCGTCTGTTTCCCTCTGAAGTCAGGAGTTTGTAATTTATTAAGGTAAAACACAACTCATCCTGGATCCTGATTGGTGCAGAAATCGAGGATTTGGTTTAGTTCTGGATTTTAACGTTAAAAAACCTGAATTTGTAATTAAAAGAAGAATTCGAGCTTCAACAAGAGATTTGTCAGCGTCTCATCTTAGTGAATCCACCTTTCACCTGCATAAAAGCATCTTCCTGTATTTCAAAGTAAAAGAATCTTTTTGTGAACACTATTAAGAGAGCCTAGAGTCAACTTCCTGTTCTATATCAAAGTAAAAGCATCTGTGTCTGTGTTTTTAAAGATGCTTTTCAGAATAAGAGTATCTTTGTTAAGGGTCTAGAGTTAGTTTCAGGCTCTGTGTCGGAGTAAAAGCATCTCTCTGTGTTTCACAGATGCTTTACAAGTTAAAAGCATATTTTTATTACATTTCAGAATAAAAGCATCTCTGTGTGTGAAGTATTGAGAAAGCCCGGAATAGACTTCCTGTTCTGTGTCAGAATAAAAGCATCTTTGTGTAGAAACCAGCCAGAATGCCTGGAGTAAGTATCCTTTCCTATTTCAGAGTAAAAGCAGCTCTGTGTGTTTGAAAGATGCTTTTCAAAGTAAAAGCATCGTCCTGTTCTATTTCAGAGTAAAAGCAACTTTGTGTGTAAGGTTTTAACACCGGTCTATCTCCGCGGGTCGCGTCTGAGTACCGTTTGGTTTCTTCAGATCTTCAGGTGTTTCAGTAAACTGGACTCAGAGTGTTTCTGGTCCTGGTCCGGTCTCGGGTCTGTGGCTCCTCCTCTCTGAACCAGGTGTGTTGTTTTGTTTTGGACTCTGTTGAAGCTCTTGTTGAAGCCCAGGTGATCCGCTCCGCTCTGCCGGGTTCAGGTCCGGTTCCCGGGGTGCTGGGTCCGGACGTGGCTGTGGAGGCGGGTCGCCGAGGAGAACCTCTTCCCGCACTCTGAGCATCGCAATGCTGAGGAGGAGCCGCTGGGCGGAGAGGACGGGGAGGAGGTGTCGGCGGCGGCGTTCTCTGCGATGTGAGCCTGACGGTGAGCCTTCAGGAGAGACATCCGACTGAACCTCCGGCCGCACTCCTCACACTCGGACCAAACCCTCCGCCTCTTCTTCTGCACAAACACACAGGAAGTACAAACAGGGGGTGACACCTGGGGACAGGTTCACTGCACATTATACTGTCAGCTTTTTACTTAGATTCATAAGAATTCTGTATATCGTAACTTCTTTCTTACACACAAGACGTGTCGTAAAGTGTGAAGTGTGTCTTTAATTTCACTTTCAGATCAAATTAAACATGGAGACAAAGGAAGTCAAAGCCTCCTTAAAGAGGAACTCTTTTATATATTTTGTATTTTTGTATATATTATATATCAAACGATGAACCAGAAACAGCTGTTACATCGCTCTCTTCAAAGACACCAGACTCCACTCACAAGAACAGCTTCTTTAACAACAACTTTTAGTGGACACACTTTGATCCATCAAGGATTATGTTGCAGCCATTACAGCCTGTTTCACTGGAGACATTCAGACACTGTACCTGTGAGTCATTAACCCTTTAAGTCATGAGGTGTGTCAATAATTATTGTATCTCCCTTACCTTCCTCCCTTTGTCCTCCTCCCCCTCCTCTTCTTCCTCCTCCTCTTCCTCCTCCTCCCTGGTTGTCGGAGGTGAAGAACAGGCGGGGATGGGCGGTTCTTCACCGTTGGTCGCCAGAGCAGCCAGCGTTTCATTGGCGGCAGCGGTGGCGGCGGCCTCGTCATCGTCCTCCAGCAGCTGAGACGGCAGAGTGAGGAGACGATGGAGCATCGAGGCCGAAGAGCGACGACCAGAAGAGCCTGAAGAGACGGAACAAATACTTATCATCCTTCACTGCAGGACAAGTACGAATACCACACTGTGAAAACACTGCAGTTATTACATGTACTGACAGTACACTGAATGTTTTATATTTGAAGACGTCACAAAGGAGACATTTATCAACTTTAAAAACAGACCTCCTGCTGCAGATCACAGTTTGCATCCTCATCCTCATCCTCACCATCATCATCCTCATCATCCTCATCCTCATCCTCATCAGCCTCAGCCTCATCCTCATCCTCATCAGCCTCATCCTCATCATCCTCATCATCTTACATAAACCTTTAGCAAGTTCAGATTTTATGGATATGAAACCAGATACTGAAAGAAATGACATCATAATAAGCTGAAACATATTTGACTTCTGGACAGTTTAGAAATATTTTATTCATGTCTCTACTTTTGAATTAGTTTCGGATCAAAATGTTTTGTGTTTTTGTGCAAACTTTGATAAAAAACATATTTTTGATTTCTACATTTATTTCGCTGTTTCAACACTTTCAAAAATGATTACTGTTTCCTGACGTACACCTGGTTTTAGCTCCGGTTGTGCAGATTTTAGAGATATGACACATTTAAAGATTCTCTGACAGATGACATCACTATGACATCACAATGAGCAGAAACGTGTATGTAAGCATGAAGAAGCAGCTGCGGCTCCAGATGCTGTTTTCATGTGTTGAGAGTGTCCAGCAGGGGGCAGTGAAGAGTCCAACACACACACACACACAGACAGTATAAACTACAGTATGTATATAATGTACACGCACAGAGAGAGTCATTAAGGGTGTGGTGTGTGTGTGTGTGTGTGCTTGTGCGTGTGCGTGTGCGTGTGTGTGTGAAGTTTGACACAAACAAACAGACGGTCTGACTGTTTAGATTTTAAAGTATAAATATATTTTTTCATATAATTTTCTTCTTAACTTTATTTCTCGTTGACGCGTCTTTTGTTTTAGTACAAAGTTATTTTATTTTTGACATCATTTCCTGTCCGTCCTCGGGCCTGTCAGGTGAGTCTGATGTTTCTGTGCTCACCTGTAAATGTACCTGTAAGTCTGTGAATACACTGAAGGTGAATATCTATCTGTGGGTCACCTGTGGGGCTGAGGGGGGGTCCAGGTGAGGGCCCGGTGGTATTGGCTCCACCCACGTTGTTCCTCTGACCCTCCTCCTCGTCAGGAGAAAACACCTCCATGTCCTCCAGGGGAGTCCAGCGGGGGTCCTGCTGGGGGGAGGAGGGGGAGGGCTCAAGGGTCACAGAGGGGGCGGGGAGAGGCTGCACCTGCCGAGCCCTGCCCTCACTCAGACTCCGCCCACCTCCTCCTACCCCGCCTCCGTCGCTGCACCACCTCTGACCAAAGACTTTGTCCAAGATGGGGACCCAGTCCTGAGAGACGGAGAGGACGGGGGGAGGCTCCGGGTCTGAGGGGGGGAGGAGACAGTAGATAAGGAGGCAAGGAGGAGGAGGGGAGGGAGAAGGGAAGGAGTAGAAAGGGGAGGAGAGGAAGCAGAAAGAAGAGGGGTGAGAAGGAGAGGAAAGGAGGAGAGGAGAAAACGATGGCAGAGGAGGAGAACAGAGAAAAAAAAGGAGAGGACAGGAGATGAGGAGGAGGAGGAAAGGAGAGGAGAGAGGAAGGGTGGGAGGGGGGAGGGGGGAGGGGGGAGGAGGATGAGTAGGAAAGGTAGCAGAAGAGAGGAGGAGGAGGGGGAGAAGGAGAGGAGAGGAAATAGGAGGTGGGGAAGGACAAGGGGGAGAAAGGAGTCAAGATGGAAATGAAGGAGGAGGTAAGAGGGTGAGGAAGAGCAGAAGGAGGGGGTAAGAAGAGGACGAGAAGGAGGTGTAGAAAGAAAAGAGAGAAACACAGAAGAAGAAGTAGAGTGGAAAAGGGAGGATGAGAGGAAGGAGGAGAGAAGAATGAGACGAGGTAGAAGAGAGGGAGGAGAAAAGGAAAGAGCAGCAGGAGCATTAGACGAGAGGAAGGAGATAAAAAAGGAAAAAGGGGGAGGAAGAGGAGAAGGAGGAGAAGTGTTAAGAGTTGAAGTGAAGGTGGGATAAAGAGGAAAAAGAGGAGAGATGAAGATTAATTACTCTTAAATACACAGTGACATCACAGCAGAGGTGGGAGGAGTTAAACGTTCCTGTTTTCACTCACCGTCTCTCCGGGACTTCTCTTTAGACGGGGGGAGGACGGTGAGCTCCTCCCGGGCGTCCTCCGAGCCGCTCGGAGACACCGAGTCATTCTCCGAGCCCCTCCTCCTCCCCCCACCGCCTCCTCTCCCCTTCTCTCCCCCTCCTCCCCCTCCCCCCCCCTCCTCCCCCTCTGTCGGAGCTCTTGTCCAGGCGCTCCTCCAGCACCTGCTGCTCTCGCTCCATCTTGGTGATCTCCAGCAGCAGGTCGTCGAACGACGCCTCCACGATCTTAGTCAGCTCGCGCACGGCAAAATCCAGGACCTGCTCCATCACCGACTTGAGCTGATCTGTGGGAAGGACAGCGACAACGATCATCAGTGTCACCATCACTATCATCACCATCACTATCATCATCATCATCATCATCATCATCATCACCACCATCATCATCATCATCATCACCATCATCACTATCATCACTATCATCACCAGCATCACCATCATCATCACCATTACCGTCATCATCATCATCACTATCATCATCACCATCATCACCATCATCATCACCATCATCACTATCATCATCATCACAATCATCATCACCATCATCACTATCATCACCATCATCATCACCATTATCACCATCATCATCACCATCACTATCATCACCATCATCATCACCATCATCACTATCATCATCATCATCACTATCATCATCACCATCATCACCATCACTATCATCACCATCACTATCATCACCACCACCATCACTATAATAATCACTTTCATCACCATCATCATCATCATCATCATCATCATCACCATCATCACTATAATAATCACTATCATCATCATCACTATCATCACCATCATCGTCATCACCACCAACATCATCATCACCACCATCATCATCACTATCATCACCATCACTATCATCACCATCATCACTATCATAATCACTATCATCACCATCATCGTCATCACCACCATCATCATCACCACCATCATCACTATCATCACCATCACTATCATCACCATCATCACTATAATAATCACTATCATCACCATCACTATCATCATCATCACCATCATCATCACTATCATCACCATCACTATCATCATCATCATCATCACTATAATAATCACTATCATCACCATCACATCATCGTCATCACCACCATCATCATCACCACCATCATCACTATCATCACTATTATAATCACTATCATCACTATTATAATCACTATCATCACCATTATCATCACTATCATCAGCATCATCATCACCGTCATCACCATCATCACTATTATAATCACTATCATCACTATTATAATCACTATCATCACCATTATCATCACTATCATCAGCATCATCATCACCGTCATCATCATCACTATCATCGCCATCATCACATCACTAAATCACCATCATCACTATAATAATCACTATCATCACCATCACTATCATCACCATCATCGTCATCACCACCATCATCATCACTATCATCACCATCACTATCATCAGCATCA